>NW_027361832.1:23020000-23220000 GCF_039654945.1 Dendrobates tinctorius
ACGCCCCTCCAGGATTTCCTTTGGCCCCAGCCCAGTGGTTTCACCAACCAGCACGTTACACATTTTAGTTCTTAATTCTTTGTACTCAGTACATTTGGGGTTTGTCCTCCATCTTGGGCTGTGCACATTACGTGTCCAGCTTTACACAGGCAGGTGTAACGCACAGTAAAGCCCAGGGCCTTCTCTGCCACTGACTATTTTGAGGCCTGCTAACACATTCTGAGGTGAGTTACTAGACCTAGGCATCAACCTCATTGATTACATCTTTTCGCGGTGGAATGGCTTTTACTCTTTTTTTTCGCAGAAAAAATATGAACACATTATTATTGTTTACTTGCTATAGGGTATCTATGTTTTATTTCTAGGTTATATTTGTCATGAGATGTAAAAGGATCAAGGTAGGGCATGCCTAGTCAAGGGGAAAAGACTTCCTGGCAGAGATCTGCCTCTTGATCACTCTCTAATACTGACTATTGTCACAATACCTCAGCACAGATGCTCCTATTAGCTTCTCTATCATCCTAGTCTATACAATCACCTCTTGCCACAGTGGGCACTACATATTCTCTCTCAGTTACAACCAGGAACAGAATTATCTGTAAATTCAAGGATGAAAGGGCGCATCACTAATAAAAGTCTAAAAAAATTTTTGAAGAGTGCTATGGAGCGCCCCAGGGTCTCGCCAGGTCGGCGGGTACTCGGAGCCGGGCCCGGTGGATTTCAATGGGGGTTGTCACAGTAGCAGTGACCCGGTCTGTGGCCCTGGGCATCCATTGTTAAAGGGGGGAATGTTGAGTGATGGTGTTGGAATAATGCATATTGATCTGTATGTATTGCAACAACTACTACTGTACTGTTTTATATATTGCGCATATTGTGAGATTGTTAACAAAGTTCAGTGACAAAAAAAACAAAAAACAGACAGGATGCTCCCTCCTTCTCTTCCCTTCTTGTTGTTGTAATGCTCCCATGCTGCAAGCCACAGCAGATACCAGACTGATCACATTTCATGCTGTAAGCTGTTCAACCTGGATATGAATAAATCTACATTCTGTGTTGCTGACTCTGGATGTTACGCTGATTAATCCACTGCTAACAGGTTATGGGCCCAGAGTCCTAGAGTCCCAGATCCCCAGAGCACAGAGAAAAGAAAAGAAAGGAAGACAGCAAAGATGGCCACCAGCAGCAGCAACTCCATGAAGTTTACAGTACCAAGTCTCACTAACCTGAATTATCAATCCTGGAAATTCAAAGAGAAAATGCTGCTGATAAGAGAAGGTATGTGGAAATACACACAGGAGCCTAAACCTGACCCAGTATCACAGGAGTGGATAGAGATGGATCAGAAAGCACAAAGTACCATATCACTCAGTATAGATGATCAGATTGTGCATGTGTGTAAAAGTGAAACTGCAAGAGAAATGTGGGAGCAGCTGCAAAAGGTGCATGAGAGGATAAATTTAAGCAATAAACTTTATCTCATGAGAAAATTGTACCAGTCTAAACTACAGAATGGCCAGGATATGCAGGACTACATAACAAGCATTCTAGAGATTGTAGAACGCCTGAGAGGCATTGGGGAAGATTTGAAGGACTTTCATGTAGCCGCATTACTGCTTAGTGGTCTTCCAGAAAACTATGACACGCTTGTAACTGCACTAGATGCGCGCCCAGATGATGAGCTTACATTGGATTATGTCAGAGGGAAGCTCACAGATGAATATAAGCGGAAAGCGGAAGGTGTAAACAGCAGGACATGCGATGCAGAATCTGCTTTACAGGCACAAAATCTAAATGAAAACAGAAAGCACCTAAAAGAAACACGTGAATGTTTTGTTTGTAAGAAATCAGGACATTTGAAAGCCGACTGCAGAGTCTGGAAAGCTAGAATGAATCAGCTGAAAAAGCAAAGCAGTCTTCAAAGGGTTAAAAGTGCTGTGTCTGCAGAAAATGATTCTGTGAATACTGAAAATGCATTTACTGTCAGTGTAAATACATCAAAGCATGCATGGTGTATAGACTCTGGAGCAACTAGTCACATGACTAATAACAGGGACTTCTTTTCTAAGCTTAACCACAGTAAGTCAGAGAAAGTGATTATGGATAATGGTCAGTACATGACTTCACAAGGTATAGGAGATGGTTATATTGATTGTCAAATCTCACCAACACAAAGCAAGAAGATCCCAGTAAAAGATGTGCTCTATGTGCCTAGTCTTGAGAGTAATTTACTATCTGTGAAGAAACTCACAAAACAAGGAAATGAAGTTACATTTAAGCATGATAGCTGCATCATCTCAAAAGAGGGCCACACACTAGCAGAAGGAAAAATCACAAATGAACTTTACCAGCTTAAATGCAATGAGTGTGTGTATACTGCTCAGGAAGAAAGGCACAATAACTGCATTCATGTATGGCATAGGCGCCTAGCACACAGAGACTCAGAAGCAATAAGGAAGTTAGTTCAAAAGCAACTAGCTGAGGACATTACAATTGATCTATGTAAGCAGATAATGAAATGTACTAGCTGCATCAAAGGGAAAATGTCTAGAAAAGCTTTTCCTAAGAGAAGTACTACAAGAACAGAACAGACACTAGATTTATTACATACAGATGTCTGTGGTCCAATGAGCACTGCTGGGAAGAAGAGATATTTTCTCACATTTATTGATGATCATTCAAGATATACAGTTGTCCATCTGCTTCACAGAAAGAAAGACGTTCCAGAGAAACTTGAAGTATATCTAGCTGAGGTATATAATAAATTTGGGAGAATGCCAAAGATTTTACGTGCAGATAATGGGACTGAATACATAAGTAATGAGTAGTGTTGAGCATTCCGATACCGCAAGTATCGGGTATCGGCCGATACTTGCTGTATCGGAATTCCGATACCGACTTCCGATATTTTTTCAATATCGGAATTCGGCATCGGAATCGGAAGTTCAGTTGATTGACAGCCTGACGTCATCATGATGCGCGGTGTGTGCGCATCATGATGCGCCGTCATTTCGGGCCTTCCGGGGGTCTCTGCCGGCCTGCCGGGGGGCTGTGCCGGCCTGCCGGGGGGCTGTGTGGACTGCCCGGGGTCTGTACCGGCCTGCCGGGGGGCTGTGCCGGCCTGCCGGTGGTCTGTGCACCCTGTGGGGGTCTGTACCGGCCTGCCGGGGGGCTGTGCCGGCCTGCCGGTGGTCTGTGCACCCTGTGGGGGTCTGTACCGGCCTGCCGGGGGGCTGTGCCGGCCTGCCGGTGGTCTGTGCACCCTGTGGGGGTCTGTACCGGCCTGCCGGGGGGCTGTGCCGGCCTGCCGAGGGGCTGTGCTGATGTCCGGGGGTCTGTGCAAGCATCGTCCGATGGGACTACAAGTCCCATCTGGCGATGCCTGCTACCATGACAGTGATTGACACATTAGCCAATGATGGGACAGTAGTAGTCCCATCATCCGGCTAATGTGTTAAATGTTAAAAAAAAAAAAAATACTACATACATACTACATGCATGCTACATACATACTACATGCTACATACATACTACATATATACTACATACATGCTACATACATGCTACATACATGCTGCATGCTACATACATACTACATACATACTACATACATACTACATGCATACTACATACATACTACATGCATGCTACATACATACTACATGCATGCTACATACATACTACATGCTACATACATACCACATACATACTACATACATACTACATACTACATATATACTACATGCATGCTACATACATACTACATGCTACATACATACCACATACATGCTACATACATACATGCTACATACATACCACATACATACTACATACATACTACATACTACATATATACTACATGCATGCTACATACATACCACATACATACTACATACATACTACATACATACTACATGCTACATACATACTACATATATACTACATGCATGCTACATACATACTACATGCTACATACATACCACATACATACTACATACATGCTACATACATACTACATATATACTACATGCATGCTACATACATACTACATATATACTACATGCATGCTACATACATACTGCATGCTACATGCATGCTACATACATACTACATACATACTACATGCTACATACATACCACATATATACTACATACATACAATACATTCATACAATACATACATAGACATACAGTACATATAACATAGAGTAACATACTTACCAATACTTGTCACATTGTTCCCCGAAGCCATTGTCTTTTCCGGAATAAATATTAACATAACAAACCACAAAAATACTCACCCACGATCCGAAGCAGTCCACGAGTGTGTCCCACGATGATCTTGGGTAGAGAACTGCAGCATCAGATGATGCTGCCGTTCTCTACGGGCTGCAGGAATCCAATGACGGAAGGTAGGTATCCTTCCGCACTGTATTCCTCCGCCACTTAGAAAAAAAAAAAGTCCCTAGTCTCACTTTATGCCATTGCTGTGTGGGAATTTCCCATGGGAATTTCCCATGGGATACTAATCCCATTCAATCAGATATAAATATACCAATCCTAGACTAAAAGTATGAAAAATTGGGATTATAATGAGGGATATCTATAACAGGATAATCGCAAAATATAATAAATCACAGAGAAAAACAAGCGATCAAAGAAATCCGACCAACAAAAGATGTATAAGAAACCCCTTGAGAAAGGCCATCTGCCGAAACGTGCGTTGGGGGGGGTATACTGGAGTGGACCGTTACATACAACCATAACAGGTATTAAGTCTGCTATTGTTCATTTGCTTATAATACTTATTTATGTACTTGTCCTGTTTGACCGTATTATTATACCTTGTTAGGAACTGGCATTTATTTCTTTAACTATACATCCAGCTATATGCCTTTTATTGATGTTCCGAATAGGTCCTTTTACTCCATGTGTACCCCATTGGTCGCTTGCACGCTGCCATGGTCAACTCATGACTCCAATTCCTGTCCTGTTTCTCTGTTTTTCCTTGAATAAATTTTTATATGTTTCTTATACATCTTTTGTTGGTCGGATTTCTTTGATCGCTTGTTTTTCTCTGTGATTTATCATGTATGTAGTATGTAGTATGAATGTAGCATGTATGTAGTATGCATGTTGTATGTATGTAGCATGTAATTTTTTTTATTTTTTTTTACATTCAACACATTAGCTGGATGATAGGACTATTACTGTCCCATCATTGGCTAATGTGTAAATCACTGTCATGGTAGCAGGCATCGCCCGATGGGACTTGTAGTCCCATCGGACGATGCCTGCACAGCCCCCCGGAGCCTGCACAGACCACCGGCAGGCCGGCACAGCCCCCCGGCAGGCCGGCACAGCCCCCCGGAGCCTGCACAGCCCCCCGGCAGGCCGGCACAGCCCCCCGGCAGGCCGGCACAGCCCACCGGAGCCTGCACAGACCACCGGCAGGCCGGCACAGCCCCCCGGCAGGCCGGCACAGACCACCGGAGCCTGCACAGACCCCCTGGCAGGCCGGCACAGCCCCCCGAAAGGCCCGTACAGACCCCAGAGAGGCTGTACAAGGGCAGGAAAGGGTTTTTCTTATTCCGATACCGGAAGTCCCATAGACTTGAATGGGACTTCCGGTATCGGAATCGGCGATACCGATACTTTTTTTAAAGATCGGCCGATACCATCCGATACGATACTTTGAAGTATCGGACGGTATCGCTCAACTCTAGTAATGAGACACAGAGCATTTTAAAGAAAAATGGAATCCTATTTCAGACCACTGTACCGTACAATCCTGAGCAAAATGGTGTCGCGGAAAGAAGGAACCGAACACTCTGTGAAAGTGGAAGAAGTATGTTGTTTGATGCAAATCTGCCCACAGCATATTGGGGTGAAGCAATCATGACAGCTTGCTATCTTCAGAACAGACTACCAGGTAAAGCTACAGAGAAAACTCTGTTTGAGCAATGGAACAGCAGAAAGCCAAAACTACATCATATAAGAATATTCGGAAGTAAAGTGCTTGTACATGTTCCCAAAGAAAGGCGAACTAAGTGGGAATCTCACGCTAAGGTAGGCTACAGTGAAACCCAGAAAGGTTATAGGATTCTACACCCAGAAACAAACAAGGTCACAATAAGTAGAGATGTAGTGATTGATGAGAACTTTGTGTCCCCCAAGTTTTGCGACATCACGCTAGTAGTCCAGCTGAAGTCACAATTACAAGACAATAACAAGGAGGATGTAGAGGTCTGGCTGGATTCTTCAACCACTGAGGGAACAACAGAAAAATCAGGTGAATCTGAAATCAGGAGATCTTCTAAATCAAACAGAGGCGTACCAGCTAAACATCTATCCTACATAGTCAAGACACTACCTGAATCAGAGCCGCAGTCATGGGATGAAATGCAAGAACTACCTGTCCATGAAAGAACAAAGTGGATCAATGCTGCTAATGAGGAAATCAAATCGCTTCATCAACTTCAAACTTGAAAACTCACCAAGCTGCCACAGGGCAAAAAGGCAATCAAGCGCAAGTGGGTCTTCAAAACCAAATATGACTCTGAAGGTAAAGTCCACAGATTTAAAGCAAGGTTGGTGGCAAAAGGATATTCTCAAAAGTATGGCGAAGATTACGATGCTACGTTTGCTCCAGTCGCTAAACAGACCAAGTTCAGAGCTTTGTTAGCTGTAGCTGCTGTACAAAAGATGAATGTCAGACATTCGGATATAAAAACTGCCTTTTTAAATGGTGACATTGAGGAGGACTTATACATGACTCAACCTGAAGGTTATGTAAAAGGGGGTGAAGAAATCTTGTTTGCAAACTACAAAAATCCCTTTATGGTCTTAAGCAATCAGCAAGAGCATGAAATACCAAGATGAATAAGGTCTTGTTGGAAGAAGGTCTTGGTCAAGCGGATCCATGCTTATACACAAAATATACAGATGGAAAGTGGATGTATATTCTCTTATATGTGGACAATGTGATTGTAGTTCATCAGGAAGACGCAGAAATTGGAAAAATGGCTGAAATTCTGAACCAGCATTTTGAAACGAAAGACCTTGGAAATGTGACATATTATCTAGGAATCCAAATCCAGATAGAAGAAGATGGAAGTTTTCTTCTAAACTAAAGTGCAAAAATTAATTTGATTCTGAATCAGTTTGGAATGTCAGAAGCCAAAGGTATATCAACCCCAATGGAACCATCCTACCTGAAGCTGGAAGGAGAAGATGACCTGTTGCCAAACAATGAGAAATATCGTCAGGCAGTGGGGGCACTTCTATACATATCAACTATGACTCGACCGGATATTACAACAACAGTTGGAATCCTTTTCAGATATGTGGAAAAACCACGCCAAAGAGACTGGAACGCTGTTAAGAGACTTCTCCGATATTTAAAAGAAACGCAAGATGTAAATTTAAAGCTGTCTGCAACGGGAGATCTAGAACTCACCGGCTATGTAGATGCAGATTGGGCTGGTGATTCGCATGATCATAAATCCACAAGCGGATACTTGTTTAAATTTGGAGAAAGTTTAATCTCCTGGTATAGTAGGAAACAAGTGTCTGTTGCCTTGTCATCTACAGAAGCGGAGTATGTGTCCGCAGCCTATGCAAGCCAGGAGGTCATTTGGCTAAGACGATTGATGGATGATCTTGGAACACCGTCAACTCAGCCGACGGTGATTTATGAGGGCAACCAAGGATGCATTAAACTTGCATGTAGTGAAAAGATCAGTGCTAGAACCAAGCACATTGACGTCAGACATCATCATTTACGTGATTTGCTAGATCGTGGCATAATTCAGTTAGTCTATTGTGAAACTGATAAGATGGCAGCTGACATTATGACAAAGCCATTGCCACGAGCCAGGTTCCAAGAATTGAGGACCACACTGGGACTAAGAGGATAAGTAGTTGTTGAGTGGGGGTGTTGGAATAATGCATATTGATCTGTATGTATTGCTACAACTACTACTGTACTGTTTTATATATTGTGCATATTGTGAGATTGTTAACAAAGTTCAGTGACAAAAAAAAAAAACAGACAGGATGCCCCCTCCTTCTCTTCCCTTCTTGTTGTTGTAATGCTCCCATGCTGCTAGCCCCAGCAGATACCAGACTGATCACATTTCATGCTGTAAGCTGTTCAACCTGGGTATGAATAAATCTACATTCTGTGTTGCTGACTCTGGATGTTATGCTGATTAATCCGCTGCTAACAGATGGAATAAAGTTTATTAATGAATGTTTTGTGACGCCACCTGTGGTATTCGGCAAGGAAGATGTTAAGCCGACGCTGCAGACAGATCCTCTGGGACAGATGGTGTGGTGCAGCAATGATAGTGTAGCCCTCCACTGGCAGAGCTGTAGTTCCAGGGCAGTGTAGATGAAAAGATAGGGGAGAGACGTGAATGGTGCAGGGCTAGGCACAAGGATGTAGCAGTGCGGGGTGTGTTGACTCAGGAATAAGCGGAGGACACCAGTGCATGTAATTCCAAAGCTTTTCTCACAGTCTGTTGCAGGTACAGGTGCCCGCCTCGGTGCCGTGTCCTCTGGGTCAGGGGCTCAGCCAACTTCCAGGCAAGATGAAGCACTCCTTTCCAACACTCCGCCAACATATGTGCCTTTTCTGAACGTCTCCCTTTTGCGCCTATAGTGAAGTACTCACAGTACTGAGTTACACTGGAGTTCCTCCTGTCAGATGTTCCTATGAACTCTACTTGTATGGCAGACAGCTGTAGCCTGCTTCGGGGACTCATTGCTACTAAGTCCCGGCTCACTATCGTTGCTGTTGTGCCCCCAAGTCTGGTGTGGGAATAAAGCGGTGACAACTTCTATTCCTCCGGTGTCTGCTGCAGGACCATTAGTATCCATAAAACCTTGGGGACTGGACCCCAGCCTTGCACTGTGAACTTGAGAAGGGTTCTCCTGTAACCCTAATCCTTAGTCCTCCTCTCCTTACGTTCCGTACTAATCCTTCCATCTTATGGAGAGAGTCAGGCTTTCCATCAATGTTCCTTTCCTGTGCCAGCGGACCCAGGTCACTGAGGTCGGCTGCAGCACTTCCTTCATCCATCCCACTCAGGGGATCTTCACTCTTCCACTGACTCTGTCAGACTGCCTAAATCCTAAACTCTTCCCGCTCTTTTAGTGCCAACTAACTCCACCCGCCTCCCAGCACGCTTCGTGTTCCAAGCAGGGAGCCACCAAAGGGTGCTTTGCTACACTACTGTGTTGTGTGGTATGCAGGTGTTGGAGCATGGTCAGGTGTCTCCACCTTACCTGGATGGTGGGGTACCACACCTCAGGAGGAGGTGCAGTACCTCTGTGGCGACTGAACAATCTGGGGCGCCACAGCTACATCCTGTAAAGAAAGCTAATGACAAAAAAGCAAGAAAAAGGTATCACATATTGACAAGCACACCCAATTATCAAAAATATGCAAAAGTTTACTGAGTGACATGGACAATGTTTAAAAACATTTCAAATCAAGAGCGGCTCTCAAGTAAACCTCTCCATGGATAACATTGTGCCAGAATAAAAGTCCACAGTATTCAAATATCCATACTAGAGGAACAGACAAGTGTTATAACAAAAACAAAACTTGAAAAGTTGTAGGTGGAAAAAACCTACATATTATAAACATATGTTTACGCAACAAGTCATTTGTTGGAATGTCGAGCCCATCCATGTATCTGATCTGCTCAATTCGAGCAATGAGCTCTTGTGCACTTTAGTGCTCACCCATCACTACTTGTAATCCAAAACTCAGAGTGGGTTAAAAAAGCTGTGGTGACGAGCTTCTATTACACTTTTCCTCTGATTTTTCAACACCTGGTTTTGGCTTACAATTACTGATTAGTGTTGAGCATTCCGATACCGCAAGTATCGGGTATCGGCCGATACTTGCTGTATCGGAATTCCGATACCGACTTCCGATATTTTTTCAATATCGGAATTCGGCATCGGAATCGGAAGTTCAGTTGATTGACGGCCTGACGTCATCATGATGCGCGGTGTGTGCGCATCATGATGCGCCGTCATTTCGGGCCTTCCGGGGGTCTCTGCCGGCCTGCCGGGGGGCTGTGCCGGCCTGC
Source organism: Dendrobates tinctorius (assembly GCF_039654945.1). Lineage (NCBI taxonomy): Eukaryota > Metazoa > Chordata > Amphibia > Anura > Dendrobatidae > Dendrobates > Dendrobates tinctorius. The sequence goes on from NW_027361832.1 coordinate 23,030,107, forward strand.
CGGGGGGCTGTGTGGACTGCCCGGGGTCTCTGCCGGCCTGCCGGGGGGCTGTGCCGGCCTGCCGGGGGGCTGTGTGGACTGCCCGGGGTCTCTGCCGGCCTGCCGGGGGGCTGTGCCGGCCTGCCGGGGGGCTGTGCACCCTGTGGGGGTCTGTACCGGCCTGCCGGGGGGCTGTGCCGGCCTGCCGGGGGGCTGTGCTGATGTCCGGGGGTCTGTGCAAGCATCGTCCGATGGGACTACAAGTCCCATCGGGCGATGCCTGCTACCATGACAGTGATTGACACATTAGCCAATGATGGGACAGTAGTAGTCCCATCATCCGGCTAATGTGTTAAATGTTAAAAAAAAAAAAAAAATACTACATACATACTACATGCTACATACATACTACATATATACTACATACATACTACATACATACTACATACATACTACATACATACTACATACATACTACATACATACTACATATATACTACATACATACTACATACATACTGCATGCTACATACATACTACATACATACTACATACATACTACATGCATGCTACATATATACTACATGCTACATACATACCACATACATACTACATGCATGCTACATATATACTACATGCATGCTACATACATACTACATATATACTACATGCATGCTACATACATACTACATGCTACATGCATGCTACATACATACTACATACATGCTACATATATACTACATACATACTACATATATACTACATGCATGCTACATATATACTACATACATACTACATATATACTACATGCATGCTACATATATACTACATACATACTACATATATACTACATACATGCTACATATATACTACATACATACTACATATATACTACATACATGCTACATACATACTACATACATACTACATATATACTACATGCATGCTACATATATACTACATGCTACATACATACCACATACATACTACATACATGCTACATATATACTACATGCATGCTACATACATACTACATATATACTACATGCATGCTACATACATACTACATGCTACATGCATGCTACATACATACTACATACATACTACATGCTACATACATACCACATATATACTACATACATACAATACATTCATACAATACATACATAGACATACAGTACATATAACATAGAGTAACATACTTACCAATACTTGTCACATTGTTCCCCGAAGCCATTGTCTTTCCGGAATAAATATTAACATAACAAACCACAAAAATACTCACCCACGATCCGAAGCAGTCCACGAGTGTGTCCCACGACGATCTTGGGTAGAGAACTGCAGCATCAGATGATGCTGCCGTTCTCTACGGGCTGCAGGAATCCAATGACGGAAGGTAGGTATCCTTCCGCACTGTATTCCTCCGCCACTTAAAAAAAAAAAAGTCCCTAGTCTCACTTTATGCCATTGCTGTGTGGGAAATTCCCACACAGCAATGGCATAAAGTGAGACTAGGGACTTTTTTTTTTTTTTAAGTGGCGGAGGAATACAGTGCGGAAGGATACCTACCTTCCGTCATTGGATTCCTGCAGCCCGTAGAGAACGGCAGCATCAGCTGATGCTGCAGTTCTCTACCCAAGATCGTCGTGGGACACACTCGTGGACTGCTTCGGATCGTGGGTGAGTATTTTTGTGGTTTGTTATGTTAATATTTATTCCGTAGACGACAATGGCTTCGGGGAACAATGTGACAAGTATTGGTAAGTATGTTACTCTATGTTATATGTACTGTATGTCTATGTATGTATTGTATGAATGTATTGTATGTATGTAGTATATATGTGGTATGTATGTAGCATGTAGTATGTATGTAGCATGCATGTAGCATGTAGTATGTATGTAGCATGCATGTAGTATATATGTAGTATGTATGTAGCATGCATGTAGTATATATGTAGCATGCATGTAGTATGTATGTGGTATGTATGTAGTATATATGTAGTATGTATGTAGTATATATGTAGCATGTATGTAGTATGTATGTAGCATGCATGTAGCATGTAGTATGTATGTAGCATGCATGTAGTATATATGTAGTATGTATGTAGCATGCATGTAGTATATATGTAGTATGTATGTAGTATATATGTAGCATGTATGTAGTATATATGTAGCATGCATGTAGCATGTAGTATGTATGTAGCATGCATGTAGTATATATGTAGTATGTATGTAGCATGCATGTAGTATATATGTAGCATGCATGTAGTATATATGTAGTATGTATGTAGTATATATGTAGCATGTATGTAGTATGTATGTAGCATGCATGTAGCATGTAGTATGTATGTAGCATGCATGTAGCATGTAGTATGTATGTAGCATGCATGTAGTATATATGTAGTATGTATGTAGCATGCATGTAGTATATATGTAGTATGTATCATGTAGTATGTATGTAGCATGCATGTAGTATATATGTAGCATGCATGTAGTATATATGTAGTATGTATGTTGCATGTAGTATGAATGTAGCATGTATGTAGTATGTAGTATGAATGTAGCATGTAATTTTTTTTTTTTTTTTTTACATTTAACACATTAGCCGGATGATGGGACTACTACTGTCCCATCATTGGCTAATGTGTCAATCACTGTCATGGTAGCAGGCATCGCCAGATGGGACTTGTAGTCCCATCGGACGATGCCTGCACAGACCCCCGGAGCCTGCACAGACCACCGGCAGGCCGGCACAGCCCCCCGGCAGGCCGGCACAGCCCCCCGGCAGGCCGGCACAGCCCCCCGGAGCCTGCACAGACCACCGGCAGGCCGGCACAGACCACCGGAGCCTGCACAGACCCCCTGGCAGGCCGGCACAGCCCCCCGGCAGGCCGGCACAGCCCCCCGGCAGGCCGGCACAGCCCCCCGGAGCCTGCACAGACCACCGGCAGGCCGGCACAGACCACCGGAGCCTGCACAGACCCCCTGGCAGGCCGGCAGAGACCCCCGAAAGGCCCGTACAGACCCCAGAGAGGCTGTACAAGGGCAGGAAAGGGTTTTTCTTATTCCGATACCGGAAGTCCCATAGACTTGAATGGGACTTCCGGTATCGGAATCGGCGATACCGATACTTTTTTTAAAGATCGGCCGATACCATCCGATACGATACTTTGAAGTATCGGATGGTATCGCTCAACTCTATTACTGATATAAAATACTGACCAAACACTAAATGTGTGAACATGACCTTAAGAAAAACATTTTTACTTTTACTGTTTCAGTGATGTTCTTGATAAATAATACAAAGGAGATATTGTTGAATAATATTTTATTACCTTTTGCTGTAGCATAGATTCACTTATGTGCCATAAATTCTACATAAAAATACAGTATAAAAGTAATTATGTCAGGATGCCAAATTACATGACACACTCAGGATATTTTACAGCAAAATAATAGTTCCTGAAGCTAATCTGTATGCATAGGCAGCAGCTGACGGCACCTGTGCTAGGCTGGAAAGTATTGTTGAAAAATATCCCTGTCATAGAAAACAATTACTTTCCATTCCATATAGTATTCTGATTCTTTAGCTTCAATACATCACAAGTGATTTATGAGAATCCATAATGGAAAGAAAAAATTGAAAACTAGGAGGCGTTGCTCATAGTAGCCAACCTAGTAAAAGACTGTACTCTGATAGGTCAAAGATGGAACAGTTCATTATGTTATCAGTTACACTACGACTAAGGCCACGTTCACACATTCAGCATTTGATGTTTCAACAGACTGCCCTAGGACCGCCCATGAAGCTCTATTTACACAGGGGACAGTGACCAATCAGGTAAGTCCAACCACTATTTTAAATACGTACCTTCCCCTATAACACAAGAAAAATGCCATCTTGGAATCTTGATCCCCCTGACATAAACTGATCCACTAAACTGAGTGCTATGGCATACATGCCAGTAATGGGTCTCTCCCTTTTAGACCCTTTAAGTCACAGTCCGGACCTTACTGACTGCAGAATGGCTGACCTTTGCCTTCTGGCCATCAATACCCCACCCCTATAACCTCCTCCTCCTGTATCTCCCTTTCCACGTAAGTATGCTTAACCCCTTTTCCCACAATAAAGACAGACACAGTGACTTGGATGAAATGGCCACAGCAGTCTTTATTCATCAACCTTAACATGTTAAATTAACACATAAATTAACATGTAAATTAACATATAAAGTAACCTGAATCTGAGAAAGGGTCTTTGGAAGGAACCACATTGAAAACCTGTCACCATCAGCTACTCCTCTATTGCCCCCCACTGTAACGCACCGATTCAGGGGCTTCCTACTGAATGATGCTCCATCCATTTCCCTCTAAGATATTTGCCCAGTAGGGGCCCTGATTATTGCTTAAAATCTGGCAAAGGAAGGAGGTGACCCTCCCAAAACAGGGTCTCCTCCTTCCCTTTACCATACAACCTTAGCTTTCCAAAGACCCGATCTCACCACGATATGCATGAGTGACCACCTTATGAGCACATAACCCTCCAAACCTGAACAGCCTTTTCCAGGCCCTCTCTTAAACCTAGGGCCCATATATCAATACTAGCTATGAACCCGTTCTATGCCCGGGTGGCGGGCATTTTTATTGGTATATGGTCTCCCATCCTGGTATGTGCTGCCCCCCTCCTATCCTGGTGTACATGGCACCCGTCATCCCTATCCTGGTATGCATAGTCCCCTCACCCCCCAATCCTGGTATGCATGGTCCCCTCACCCCCCTATCCTGGTATTCATGGTCCCCTCACCCCCCAATCCTGGTACGCATTGTCCCCTCGCCCCCCAATCCTGATATGCATGGTCCTCTCGCCCCCCAATCCTGGTACGCATGGTCCCCTCGCCCCCCAATCCTGGTATACATGGTCCCCCCACCCCCTCTTTTCGTGGTATACATGGTCCCCTCACCCCCCTTTTGTGGTATGTATGGTCCTCTCACCCCCCATATCCTGGTATGCATGGTCCTCTCACCCCACTATCCTGGCATGTATGGTCCTCTCACCCCCCAATCCTGGTATGCATGGTTCTCTCACCCCCCCCATCCTGGTATGTATGGACCTCTCACCCCCCTATCCTGGTATGCATGGTCCTCTCACCCCCCCTATCCTGGTATGCATGGTCACCTCACTCCCCTTTCGTGGTATGCATGGTCCCTTCACCATCCTTTCGTGGTATGCATGGTCCCCTCACCCCCCTTTTGTGGTATGCCTGGTCCCCTCACCATCCTTTCATGGTATGCTTGGTCCCCTCACTCCCATTTCGTGGTATGTGTGGTCCCCTCACCCTCCCTTCGTGGTATGTGTGGTCCCCTCACCCCCCTTTCGTGGTATGCGTGGTCCGCTCACCCCCCTTTCGTGGTATGCCTGGTCCCATCACTCCCCGTTTGTGGTATGCGTGGTCCCCTCACTCCCCTTTCGTGGTATACGTGGTCCCCTCACCCTCCCTTCGTGGTATGTGTGGTCTCCTCACCCCCCTTTCGTGGTATGCATGGTCCCCTCACTCCCCTTTCGTGGTATGCCTGGTCCCCTCACTCCCCTTTTGTGGTATGCGTGGTCCCCTCACCCCCCTTTCGTGGTATGCCTGGTCCCATCACTCCCCGTTTGTGGTATGCATGGTCCCCTCACCCCCCTTATCCTGGTATGCATGGTCCCCTCTCCCCCTTTCCTGGTATGCATGGTCCCCCTCACCCCTATTAAACTACACACATACAAAAAAAATTTATACTCACCCTTCTTCCCTGTGCTCCAGCGCTGCCTGTCACGTTCTACTGGAGGCCGGGGAGGAATCTGGCACCAGAGTACGCGCATGCCCAAAGCGCTGTCCGGCGCCATATTGCTGAAGACACGGCAAATGTGTCTTCAGTAAAATGGCGCCGGATTGCAGTATGCGCATGCGCGATTCCGGCCGCTCTCCTGCCCCGGTGTTCGGCCGAAGAGAAGAGCCGCGGCAACGCTCCTCCCGATCAGGTAAGTATGTAAGTATGGCACCGGACATAGCGGTATGCAATGTGTATGCGTACCGCCATCTCCGACGCCATACACACTCCGCAGGCACTGTCATGATGTGGAGGTTTTATCATGCCCAACAACCAGCTTTCCCTCAGAATGTATAATCAACGCTGCTGGTGGTGTCCTGACAGATAAGTGCACCTGGCTGTCCCCTGAATTTTAAACCACCTAACTTTCAACAAAATGAAGTCATTGATCTTCAATGACTTTTGCACCCCAATTGCAGACTGGGCAGACTGGGCAGACTGGGCAGACTAGGCGATTGTGTCATTTTTATTGTATTATTGAAGTCTGTGCTATCTTTGTCGAGGCTTATGTGCTTGCTGCCTCTACTGCTGCTGATGCTACAAACCATTTCTTGAAATGTGAAGATTTAAAATTGGATCTCCATCTGGTGGGTTGTCTATAGTGGAAGGCATTTCAGAGGTCTATTATATCATTTCTACTCTGTGGAAATTGATGCCAATTTGGTGGTGTGTGACAATAATTCTATGAAATGTGTAGACATCATTTTGGGTCTCCATCTGGTAGGTTGCCTATTGTGGAAGGTGTGTCAGTGGCCTATTTTACCATTTTTACTATTTGGAAATTGATGCCACTTTAGTGGTGTGTGACAGCAATTTTTAGAAATGTAGAGATGCCAGGTTGGGTCTCCATCTGGTGCGTTGACTGTAGTGGAAGTTGTGTCAGAGGCCTATTATACTGTTTCTACTCTGTGGAAATCGATGCCACTTTAGTGGTGTGTGCCACTAATTTTTGTAAATGTGTAGACTCCTGGTTGGATCTCCTTCATGTATGTTACCTGTAGCAGTAGGCCTCTGAGACCGACAGACCTCCACTTCCTTTCAGTCAACTACCTGTGTTACTATCCAGGTTGGGTCTCCTTCATGTGTGTTGATTGTAACGATAGGTCTCCCAGTCAGGCAAGCTTGCACTTACTTTCACTCAACTACCTGTGTTACTATCCTTACACTTGTCTAACAATAGTACTTTAAGAAATGAATGTTTGTGCCATGTGTGGCTTTTGAAAAAAATTGAGCTGTTGCAATAGGTTTCAGGGCACCCAACAAAGAACGCTTACACCACTCCCTTATCATCTAGGTATTAATTGAAACTAAATTCAAAGCTCTAATTGCGGGCCCAGAACCTGATACCTCATGCATGACTTATGGCTCTATGTTGCTGTGCCATTATCAAATGTCTACTGTTGGTTAATTGATGCCACTTTTAATGATGTCTGCCCCAAATTTATCTGTTTTGGAAGATTTTTGTCATCCTTTAAGGTTCTGTGTACACGTTTGGTTTGGCCTCCCATTGAATTTAATGGAGTTTGGGTGCGTTCGTCGAACTGTTCAGTGAACATGTTCGGTGAATATCGGGACATTCGGCAAACTGTACCGAACCTTGGAAGGTTTGCTCATCTGTACTTGGCACATATGGCCGACTTTATGTACTGCTGCCTTTCCCATGACCCTCACATTTCATTAATCTTGGACAAAAAAAGAGTACTGGTTGTTCACCCTGCTATACAATCACTACAAGGAGAACTTTGCATTTCTTCTTCCTGAGGCGGAGAGGTCTTCTAAAATTGTGCTATAATACAGGGGAATTGTGACAAATATGTTGAAAAAATTCCCTTCAGAAAATGCTAGCGGAAAGGGGACATCTTCCTTGCCCAACCAAGGAGGAGAGGTGAAAGAGACACCCATGAATCAGGTACAGCAGAAGCAGGGGTACACCCTTAAAGGTCTGGGCCAATTTCATGACACTATCCCAGTGTCCATGCTCTCATGTCCAAGTATTTTTGACAAGGAAGGAAAAGTTTTAAAAGATGGTTAAGCAATACCTGGCCGGCAAAACCATCAAACTCCCTAATTTGTCTGCAGTCTTCAACTATTGGGTCTCAAAGCTGGACACCTGTCATGAGCTGTCCCACTATGCCTTGGAGGTGTCCAGCTTGGAGACCCAATAGCTGAAGATTGCAGAGGAATTTGGGTGTTTGATGGTTTTGTCAGTCAGGCATTGCTTGACCATCTTTAAATACTTTTCCTTTCTTGTCAAAAATACCTGATTATCAGGGCCTGGACACTGGGAGGGTGTCATGAAATTGGCCCATGTCTTTGACAGCATACCCCTGCCTCTGCTGTACCTTGTGTGTCCCCCTCACCTCTCCTCCTTGGTTGGGCAAGGAAGCTTTCCCAGTGCCACCAGCTTTGTTTAACGGGAATTTTTTCAACACATTTTCCACAATTGCCTACAGCACCATTTTAGTACAACTCTCTGCCTCAGGAAGAAGAGATGCAAGGCTCTCCTTGTAGCGTGGGTCTAGCAGGGTGAGCAACAAGTACTCTTTTTTGGCCAAATTGAATGTAATGTGAGGGTCACAGGAAAAGCAGCAGTACGTAAAGTCAGCCATATGTGCCAAGGTCCCTACAACCAATACTTCTCTGTCTCCACCATGATGACTACTCTCTCCTCCTCCTACATATCTTTCTCCACATTCCCTTCCTTAGCCCATCCACATAGAATAAACTGGATGAATCTTGTGTGGGTACTAGCCTCTCTTGCCCCAACAAACAGCTCCTGTTCCTCCTCCTTAGCGAACAGCTCTTCATTGGTACCCAATCCATGCTGAGCAGATGAGATGAGTCTGAGCTAGGTAGTTTTTCCCTGTTACATGTCTTCTTCCATCTCCACCTGGTATGCATGCAAAGCTTCAGCTTTAAATGTGAGCAGTGACTGTTTAAGTAGGTACAGAAGCGGGATCGTTGTTCTGACTATGGCGTAATCACTGCCCACCACTTTTGATGGAGTCCTCACAGTCTGGGAGAGCAACAGAAATGTCAGACATTCATGCCCACTCTTGAGTTGTTATGTGCAGAGGCTGATCAAAATACTGATGGGCGTGTTAGAGCTGGTATTCCACAACTAGACTCTGCTGTTCACAAAGCCCTGCCAGCATGTGAGTTGTGTTGTTTGAGCACGTAGTCACGTCGCATGTCAGTCTGTGAGCTGGCACTTGCATGCACTGCCACAACACTGCCAGAGCAGCGCACCTGTAGCTGACTTTTGCAAATGAGTGATGACACAGCGTACCTTGACAGAAAGTTCTTGCAAATCTGTGTAGGTTTTCACAAACTGCTGAACTGCCAAGTTGAGCACATGTGCCAAACATGGTACATTTGTGAGTTTGCCAAGCTTCACAGCCAGCAGGGTTTAGGCCATTATTACACACGGCTAAGCCTGGTTCTAGGTTCAGCAGCAAGAGCCACATATCTGTTTGGTTTGTTATTCCTTTCAATAACTCTGCTGTAGCATGCAGTTTGCCTCCCAGACAAATTAGCTTCTGCAGAGCCTGTTGCCGCTTTGCTGAGGCAGTGTTGCAGAGCTTCCGGTTGTTGTGGAAGATGTGATCTTACATAGCACATCAGAGATGGTGGACGAGGAGAAGCAGGAGGGAGTGTAGGAACTGCTGTAGGATGTGGAGGAAACCTTGATAAAAGTAGGGCCATCAATCTTTGGCATCGGTAGAACATGTGCCATGGCTGGATGTGCCTACACAATATTCACCCACTGTGAATATTTCAGGGATATGTAGCATCCCTGGCCACAAGTGCTTGTCCATGTGTCAGTTGTTCAGTGTACAATCCCAATAACTGCGTTGATAAGGGCATGGGTGATGTTCCTGGACATGAGCTGGTACAAGGCAGGGTTGCCACATCGGGAGAAAAAGTGGTGGCTGAGGGTCTAGTATCAAGGGACGGCTGCCGCCATGATGTGGCAGAAATTCTCGGTGTCTACTAGCCTAAGTGGTGACATTTCTCCAACAAGCAGCTTTAAAATTTGGTAATTTAGCTTTGAAGCCTGTTGGAGGGAGGCTGGAAACTCTCTTTTACATTCCAAGGTCAGGGGTAGGGAAAGCCGAACACCATGCTTGGACAAGTATTTGAAAGTTGTTATTGATGGTGCCTCAGAATGTACAAGGACAGGTGCAGGACAGGAGGCATCTGCACCAGTGTCATGGATAGAGGATATGGAAGCACCGAACACAGCAGAAGAGGCAGTGTGTCACCCGCTGCCACTAATCATGGACCCAGGCGTTAGTCCTACCGAGTAGGGTGCTTAAATAACATGTACCTGATAATGCTGGTGGTCATTAAGATCTTAGTATTGGCATGGCATGGTACAGGTTTCAAATGACCATTTTTTTGCTTCACAATTCTCTTTAAAAATATCCCCAACTAGAGTACGCCTAACTCTTTGGTGAAGAAATTCACTAGAGTCAATGCTCTGAGGAACAGTTGCCGCTTTGTCCCTCTAGTCACCCAACTGCCACTTCCTGCCTGTTTTGGTGCTCCTGATCCCTTCCCCTCAGTGTCCTGGCCTCACTCTGCATGCCAGCTTCCTTGGTTTGGTCGGTGACTTCATCATCCACCACCTCGTCATCCACCAGTGCACACTGGTCTTTCTGACTTGATGACTTAGCAATAACCTGACTTATCAGCAACTGTATCTCACAATCATCTACCTCCATAGACAAAATTTGCCATACCCCACCGCCATTTTCTTGCGACTGTGGCTGCTGTAAGTTTTGGGCTTCACTAAGCAGCATCTCCTCCCGTCTCTTTTTGAGAACGCAGGATGAGAAGCCACAATCAAGAAATGATGTTGAAAAGAGCTCCTCAGAGTGTCCTAGTGTGGGATCACTGGTTTCCTGGGACTCAACATAGTGGGAGGAAGGAGGACCAGGGTTAGGATTAAGTGATCTAGACTGTTGGCTGGTGGGACTGGACTGTGTGGAATACTGGGTGGTGCTGACAAGCATGCTGGAAGCATTATCTGCTATACAGCTGACCACCTGGTCACATTGGCATGGTTTGAGAAGTGGTGTCCCGTGCCTCTCTGCAAAGTGGGACAAGCTAAGTATTGTTGATGGGCGTGTTTTTTTTGCTCCAGCAACAGGTATTAGTAGCATCTGCCCCACATCTTGGGTGTCTGTGTGCACTATCATCAGCACTTCCACTTCCCCATCCCTTACCACACACCTTACGCATTTTCTAATACTCTGGAAACCAAGTTTATTTTTAATGTAAAAAAATGGTCACCTGCAGCAGGCAAAGCGTTTTTTTGAGTTTAATAGCATCATAATGTAATACAAAGGATGTAAAACTGTATGGATGACCAATTGAAGCCACAAAAAAAAGTACTTTTAATTGGAATTTTTATAAAACCATAATGTAACAGTAACCATGTTAAACTCTATGGATGACTAATTGAATCCAGAAAAAAATTGTGAATGTTTTTTATGAGTTTTATAAAGCACTGTAATGTAACACTAAGTAGTACATTAAAGTCTATGGATGACTAATTGAATCCAGAAAAAAAATGTAAAATTTTTTAAAGTTTTATATACCATTGTAATGTGACACTAACCACATTAAACTGTATGTATGACTAACTGAATACAGAAAAAATGTTTTTTTAACTTTTTTTAGTTTTATATACCAATGTAATGTAACTCTAAGTATGTTAAACTGTATGGATAATAATAATAATAGCAATAATAATCTTTATTTATATAGCGCCAACATATTCCGCAGCGCTTTACAGTTTAACAGTTTCAAAACACAAGTCATAAGTAACAACGTTAACAATACAGTAATTAAAGTAAAATAAGACGACCCTGCTCGTGAGAGCTTACAATCTACAATGAGGTGGGGGACATACAAAGTACAGGTGTGTATTTACAATGATGTATTTACAATGATGGTCCAGCCATCTTGAGAAGGTGAGGGACAGAGATAGTGAATGGGCTACATACTTACACATAAAATGACTGATTAGTGAACGTGATAGGCTGCTCTGAATAGATGTGTTTAGAGAGTGCCTCAAACTGTGCAAATTGTGGATAGTCCTAATTTCTTGGGGTAGGGCATTCCAGAGGATTGGCGCAGCGCGGGAAAAGTCTTGGAGTCGGGATTGGGAGGTGCGGATTAGTGCAGAGGTTAGTCGAAAGTTTTTTGCAGAGCACAGCAGTCGGCTAGGCCGATAGACAGAAATGAGAAAGGAGATGTAGGGGGGTGCTGCACTGTGGAGAGCTTTGTGGGTGAGAACAAGTACTTTGAATTGGACCCTATAATGAATGGGCAGCCAATGTAAGGACTGGCGAAGAGCGGACGCGTTCGAGTACCGATTAGCCAGGTAGATGACCCTGGCTGCTGCATTAAGTATGGACTGGAGAGGAGAAAGTCTAGTAGCGGGGAGGCAAATTAATAGAGCGTTGCAGTAATCCAGGCGGGAGTGGATCAATGCTACAGTGAGGGTTTTTGTTGTTTCCATGGTGAGAAAAGGGTGAATTCTGGAGATGTTCTTTAGGTGTAGGCGGCAAGAGCGGGCAAGACATTGTATATGGGATGTGAAGGAGGGGTTGGTGTCAAACATAACACCCAAACAGCGAGCCTGCTGTCGGAGTGTAATTATGGTGCCACCCACAGAGAGGGAAATGTCAGATTTAGGGAGGATAGTAGATGGAGGGAGCAGAAGAAGTTCATTTTTTGAGAGGTTAAGTTTCAGATAGAGAGCGGACATGACGTTGGAGACTGCGGACAGACAGTCACTGGCGTTCTGTAGTACAGCGGGGGGTAAGGTCGGGGGATGACATATATAGTTGTGCATCATCACAATATAGTCAATTTTTTCACCCCCAAAAAAAACATAATGTGGTCACATGTACCAGCTATATATTTAGCAATGGACTGCAAAGCTCTAAGCCCTGCCTAGAGGATGTATTCTGCCACTCTGCCTGCTCCTGCAACTGTATCTAGGTTAAATGCAGAATGTATCTGATTCAAAGAGCAAAACGCAGAATTAACCTTTAAAATGATTATTAGTATGATGGTTCAGCATCAACTCAAGTATTAACACTAGAGGAGTCTGATTAGTTAAACTGTGCACACAAAGGCCTGGATAACTGCTCTCTCCCTCCAATCACAACTGTCATTGAGCTGTGCAGTGGCGTCAGTGTGCCAAGCGTGGCGGCACCTGTCCTTTAACCCCTTCACGACCTTTGACGCCACGTAGGCGTCATGAAAAGTCGTGTCAGAACGACCCATGACGCCTATGTGGCGTCATGACTTTAAACCCCCCTGCGGGTCGGGTGACCTAGGTCACTGAAAGGTCACCCAACCCGCAGATACAGGGGGCTTTGTTGTTCGCCACAGGGGGCGTGGCTTCGCCCCCACGTGGCTACGATCGCTCTGATTGGCTGTTAAAAGTGAAACAGCCAATCAGAGCGATAGTAATATTTCATCAATGAAAATTGATGAAATATTACAATCCAGCCATGGCCGATGCTGCTGTAGCATCGGACATGGCTGGAGACACCAATCGCCCCCCCCGCAACTGAATGACAGCGGCGATCTGCCGCCGCTGTCATCATCTGCCCCCCCTCCCATTCCCTCCGCTCCCCGCCAGCTTCCGATCCCCCCCTCACCCACTCTCACCTCCCCCGGCACCTTCTAAGTCCCCCTGTCGCTCCCGGTGTCCGGCGGGTCCGGTTCATGGGCGCCGCCATCTTAGAAAATGGCGGGCGCATGCGCAGTGCGCCCACCCAAATCTGCCGGCTGCAGATTCCATTCTTTTATTTTGATCACTCTCACAGTGATCAAAATGAAAGAAAAAGTAAATAAACCCCCCGATTATCACCCCCATAGGTAGGCAGAACTAATAAAATAAAGAAAATATTTTTATTTTTCCATTTGGGTTAGGGTTAGGGTTGAAAAGAGGGTTAGGGTTGAAAAGAGGGTTAGGGTTAGGGTTGAAAAGAGGGTTAGAGTTAGGGTTGAAAAGAGGGTTAGGGTTAGGGTTGGAAAGAGGGTTAGGGTTAGGGTTGGAAAGAGGGTTAGGGTTAGGGTTGGAAAGAGGGTTAGGGTTAGGGTTGGAAAGAGGGTTAGGGTTAGGGTTGGAAAGAGGGTTAGGGTTGGAAAGAGGGTTAGGGTTGGAAAGAGGGTTAGGGTTAGGGTTGGAAAGAGGGTTAGGGTTAGGATTGGAAAGAGGGTTAGGGTTGGAATTAGGGTTAGGGTTGGAATTAGGGTTAGAATTAGGGTTAGGGTTGGAATTAGGGTTAGCGTTGGAATTAGGGTTAGGCTTGTGGTTAGGGATGTGTTGGGGTTAGGGCTGTGGTTAGGGGTGTGTTGCGGTTAGGGTTGGAGTTAGAATTGAGGGGTTTCCACTGTTTAGGCACATCAGGGGGTCGCCAAACGCGACATGGTGCAACCATTGATTCCAGCCAATTTTGCGTTCAAAAAGTCAAACGGTGCTCCCTCCCTTCCAAGCCCTGACGTGTGCCCAAACAGTGGTTTACCCCAACATATGAGGTATCAGCGTACTCAGGAAAAATTGCACAACAACTTTTGGGGACTAATTTCTCGTGTTACCCTTGGGAAAATAAAAAATTGGGGGCTAAAAAATTATTTTTGTGGAAAAAAAATGATTTTTTTCATTTTCACGTCTCTGCATTATAAACTTCTGTGAAGCACTTGGGGGGTTCAAAGTGCTCACAACACATCTTAAATACGTTCCTTGGAAGGTCTAGTTTCCAAAATGGGGTCACTTGTGGGGGGTTTACACTGTTTAGGCACACAGGGGCTCAGCAAATGTAACATGACGCCCGCAGACCATTCCATCAAAGTCAGCATTTCAAAATGTCACTACTTCCCTGCTGAGCCCCAACGTGTGCCCAAACAGTGGTTCCCCCCCACATATGGGGTACCAGCGTACTCAGGACAAACTGGACAACAACTTTTGGGGTCCAATTTATCCTAGTACCCTTGTGAAAATAAAAAATTGCCAACTAAAAAAATTTTTTTTAGGAAAAAAAAAGATTTTTTATTTTCACTGCTCTGCATTATAAACTTCTGTGAATCACCTAGGGGTTCAAAGTGCTCACTATGCATCTAGATAAGTTCCGTAGGGGGTCTAGTTTCCAAAATGGGGTCATTTGTGGGGGAGCTCCAAAGTTTAGGCACACAGGGGCTCTCCAAACACGACATGGTGTCCGCTAACGATTGGAGCTAATTTTCATTTCAAAAAGTCAAATGGCGCTCATTCCCTTCTGCGCCCTGCCGTGCACCCAAACAGTGCCCCCCCCCACATATGGGGTACCAGCATACTCAGGACAAACTGGACAACAACTTTTGGGGTCCAATTTCTCCTGTTACCCTTGTGAAAATAAAAAATAGCGTGCTAAAAAATCATTTTTGAGGAAAAAAAATGATTTTTTATTTTCACTGCTCTATGTTATAAACTTTTGTGAAGCACTTGGGGGTTCAAAGTGCTCACTACACATTGTGGCAGGGCTAAGGGTCGTGTAATTGATGGGAGATATGTGCCTCATAAATGGCTTGTCTCTATAACGTAAGGCATAAGTAAAGCGTACCAGATATTATTATTGTGGTTGTTTGAAGGACCTGTGGTGAGGTCACAGTCAGGTGACCAGTCAGCTGCTGAGTTTGTGGGTGTGGCTACAGCCTTATAATGTGGCCTGCTCCTGAACCAGGGAGTTGTGTGTGGGGAGGACTAAGCCTCCCATGTGTGCTGAGACTCCTGCTCTGAGTCTACAACTACGGACATTTTGTGTTATTTTGCCTGAGCTAAAAGGCTATTTGTTTGGTGTTACGTTGCCTTGTGCGTTTATGCCGTGAATAAACCGCAAGCACTGTTGAAGAACCTGTCTCATGTTTGTCTCCCGCTGCACCTAAGCGAGCCACATCCCCACAATTGGTGGTACACGTGCGGGCAGCGGTCCCAGCAGAGACTTGAGACAGTTGCTGCATGTCCTGGGTGAAGTTTGCAGCGGGGCAACAAGTACTGCCGGGAATCATGGAGGACCTGCTGAAACACCTGGTCCAGTCCCAGGCACTGCAGCAGGAAACCAACAAGCTGTTTTACAGCAGATCCAGCAAGGCCAGCAGGAGCAGCGGCAGCAGTTCCAGCAGAGCCAGCAGGAACAACGGCAGCAGATGCAGCTTCTGGCAACCGCCATCCAGGAGGGCAGGACGAGCGCCCCAACCCCAGGTCGGGCTGATGCCACCGACATCGAGAAGGCGGTAAGACGCGCATTACAGAAAATGACCCCTGAGGATGATGTTGAGGCCTTCCTGACGGTGTTTGAAAGGGTGGCTGAGAGGGAAAAACTTCAGCCAGAGCGGTGGGCGGAGGTACTGGCCCCATACCTAACGGGGGAGCCCCAGAAGGCATACTTTGACCTGACGGTACAAGATGCCAGAGAGTATCCCAAATTAAAAGCGGAAATTCTCGCCCGCTTGGGGGTAACAATGACTACCAGGGCACAGAGAGTGCATCGTTGGGCCTATCACCGGGACAAACCCCCGCACTTCCAAATGTTTGACCTGTTGCACCTGGTCCAGAAATGGCTGCAGCCAGAGTCGGCTTCCCCGGCACAGATGGTAGAGCGAGTTGTGATGGATCGGTTCGTGCATTCTCTGCCGAGACCTCTACAGACTTGGGTTGCCCAGGGTGATCCCCAAAATGCTGATGAACTGGTTGGGCTGGTCGAGAGATACCAGGGGATGGAAGGTTCCCTGGGGAAGCAGCCCATTCCGTATTGGGGGTCCCAGCAGGGGGCGGAGTCACAAAAAGGCGTGGTGCGTCCAAGGTCAAAAGGGGTGGGGGAGGCGGTGCCCAAGGTCCTCTCGGGTGTTATTTGCTGGAAATGTCATGAGCCAGGACATATAGCGGCCCGTTGTCCCCAGACCACCGAGCAGATGGACTGCAGCATGGGAAGCCGTAGTTCATACTATGCATATCCAGCTTGCAGTGTGAACTCGCTACCTAACAAGGGGCCACAAGCGTGTCCCGTGAAGGTGAACGGTCGAGCAGCAATGGCGCTTCTGGACTCCGGGAGCTTGGTGACCCTTGTGAGGGCCAGTTTTCCTCTAAACATACTCCCGGGTAAAAAGATTGGTGTTCGGTGCATACATGGCGATGCAAAGGACTACCCTATGGCTAGGGTGAAGATTGAAGCGGCGCATGGCACCGAGTCGCATGAAGTTGGTGTTGTTCGAGACTTGTTGCATCCCATAATTATTGGCCGGGATTTCTGTCTGTTTTGGGATCTGTGGGGGAGGGCTTCTGAGTGTGCTAACAAGAGCAGGGAACCAATCCAACCTACTGAGGTATCGCCACCACCAGAGGCAGACGACTTTCCTTTATGTGTCCTTGTTGGCGATGAAGAGGAAGGGTCCCCTGTACCTGACATCCCGGAGTTAGGGGTGGCCGGGGAGAATTTTGGGACTGCCCAACATAGGGACCCCACACTAAGGGAAGCCTTTAACAATGTCACCATCATTAATGGGGTTGCACAAGAGCCAGGAGCAGACACAAGGTTTCCCCATTTTATGTTGAGTGGGGAATTGTTGTACCGGGTCACGAAAATAAGGGAGGAGGTGGCAGAGCAGTTAATAGTACCAGGCCCCTATAGACGAAAAGTGTTGGACATGGCCCATTCACACATCTTGGGGGGACACCTGGGGGTGGAAAAAACCCAGGAACGGGTTGTACAGAGGTTCTATTGGCCTGGGTGTCACCGGGAAATAGTAAACTATTGCAGGTCCTGCCCGACATGTCAGTTAACTGCCCCCACATCTCATTTTCGGAACCCTCTTGTGCCACTGCCCATTATTGAGGTGCCATTTGAGAGAATTGCCATGGACTTGGTCGGTCCCTTAGTTAAATCAGCTCGGGGGCATCAGTATATATTAGTCATCCTGGACTATGCCACACGCTATCCTGAGGCCATTCCCCTGAGAAACTCCTCTGCGAAGAGTATAGCCCGTGAGCTGGTCCATGTGTTTTCCCGGACGGGTTTGCCGAAGGAGATCCTGACCGACCAGGGGACACCTTTTATGAGCAAAGTGATGAGAGAATTGTGCAGAGTCTTGCAAATTTCCCAGTTAAGGACTTCAGTGTACCATCCGCAGTCAGATGGCCTTGTTGAGAGGTTTAACAAGACACTGAAGAGCATGCTGAGAAAAGTCATAGAGGAAGATGGTAGAGACTGGGATTGTCTCCTACCGTATTTACTGTTTTCTATCCGTGAAGTTCCCCAGGCCTCCACGGGGTTCTCCCCCTTCGAGCTTCTGTACGGCCGGCATCCACGAGGTCTCCTAGATATAGCCAAGGAAACCTGGGAAGCCGAAGTCACGCCCCACAGAAGCGTCATTGAGCATGTGGCACTGATGCAGCAGAGGGTTGCGAAGGTGATGCCCATTGTTAAAGAACATCTCCGCCAGGCACAAGAGGCTCAGGCCAGGGTCTACAACCGGTCAGCCAGAGTGAGGCAGTTCAATCCGGGAGACCGAGTTCTCGTGCTAATCCCGACGGTGGAAAGTAAGTTCTTGGCCAAGTGGCAAGGGCCATATGAGGTGGTGGAGAAGCTGGGAGACGTAAACTACAAGATCCACCAACCCGGAAGACGGAAGCCATACCAGGTTTACCATATTAACCTTATCAAGCCATGGCAAGATAGAGAGCCAGGGGTAACTCCGTGCTTGCTGAGCAACCTAGAAGGGGAGGTTGGAGCCGTTACCATAGCGGAGACTCTGTCGAAGGCCCAGAAACAGCAGTGCCGGGAGTTACTCCAGAAAAACCGCGACCTGTTCTCAGAGTTGCCGGGGAGCACGAAGGTGGTGGAGCACGAAATTCTGACCGAGCCACATGTGCGGGTGAACGTGAAACCCTATCGTATTCCTGAGGCCCGGCGAGAGGTAATCTCCAAGGAGGTGCAGCGTATGTTGAAGCTCGGGGTCATTGTGGAATCCAAGAGCGGCTGGTCGAGCCCGATTGTCCTGGTCCCAAAACCTGATGGTGAATGGAGGTTCTGCAATGATTACCGAAAGCTGAATGAGGTCTCCAAGTTCGACGCTTATCCCATGCCACGCGTTGATGAGCTCATCGAGAGACTTGGACCGGCCAGATACATAACCACTTTGGATCTGACAAAGGGATATTGGCAGATTCCCATGGCACAGGAAGCCAAGGAGAAGACGGCATTCTCCACACCAGACAGGTGCTTCCAGTATGTCCGGATGCCGTTTGGCCTACAGGGAGCTCCAGCAACCTTCCAGAGGGCGATGGATAGAATCCTTGCGCCTCATAAGCTATATGCTGCCGCATATCTAGATGATATCGTCATCTTTACCCCGGACTGGGAGACTCACCTGGAGAAGGTCCAAGCAGTGTTTGATGCTCTAAGAGAGGCGGGGTTTACAATAAACCCGAAGAAGTGTGCCTTGGGGAGAGAAGAAGCCAAGTACCTCGGATATGCAGTGGGGCGTGGCGAGATCAAACCCCAAATCAATAAAGTGGAAGCAATTCAGACATGGCCGACACCTCTGTCAAAGAAGCAAGTTAAAGCTTTCCTGGGGATTGTTGGATATTACAGGAGGTTCATCCCAAACTTCGCCACAATGGCTGCACCTCTAACTGATCTGCTTAAGGGGACGAAGTCAGTGATGGTCAGCTGGTCCGAAGAAGCAGAGTCAGCCTTCCAAGAAATGAAGGGAGCTCTTTGCAAGCAACCCGTTTTGGTGGCCCCAGACTTTAAACGTGAATTTGTCCTCCAGACAGATGCCTCAGATGTCGGGATAGGAGCAGTCCTCTCCCAAGAGATACGTGGGGAGGAGCATCCTGTTCTCTACTTGAGTAGGAAGTTGACTCCTTGTGAGAGAAATTACTCAGTTGTAGAGAAGGAGTGTTTGGCCATAAAATGGGCAGTGGACACATTACGGTACTACCTGGTGGGACGGAAGTTTAGATTAATATCCGACCATGCCCCACTCAGGTGGATGAGGGAAACAAAGGGCAAGAATGCTAGGGTCACCCGCTGGTTCTTAGCCCTACAAGACTTCAGCTTCCATGTAGAGCATAGGGCCGGGAAGCTACATGGGAATGCCGATGCCCTCTCCAGAATCGCTTGCCTGGTAGGTGAAAGTGCCAAGCCCCACGGAGGGGGGAGGTATGTGGCAGGGCTAAGGGTCGTGTAATTGATGGGAGATATGTGCCTCATAAATGGCTTGTCTCTATAATGTAAGGCATAAGTAAAGCGTACCAGATATTATTATTGTGGTTGTTTGAAGGACCTGTGGTGAGGTCACAGTCAGGTGACCAGTCAGCTGCTGAGTTTGTGGGTGTGGCTACAGCCTTATAATGTGGCCTGCTCCTGAACCAGGGAGTTGTGTGTGGGGAGGACTAAGCCTCCCATGTGTGCTGAGACTCCTGCTCTGAGTCTACAACTACGGACATTTTGTGTTATTTTGCCTGAGCTAAAAGGCTATTTGTTTGGTGTTACGTTGCCTTGTGCGTTTATGCCGTGAATAAACCGCAAGCACTGTTGAAGAACCTGTCTCATGTTTGTCTCCCGCTGCACCTAAGCGAGCCACATCCCCACAACATCTAGATAAGTTCCTTAAGGGGTCTAGTTTCCAAAATGGTGTCACTTGTGGGGGAGCTCCAATGTTTAGGCACACAGGGGCTCTCCAAACGCGACATGGTGTCCGATAACGATTGGAGCGAATTTTCCATTCAAAAAGTCAAATGGCGCTCCTTCCCTTCCGGGCCCTGCCGTGCACCCAAACAGTGGTTTATGACCACATATGAGGTATCGGTGTACTCAGGAGAAATTGCCCAACAAATTTTAGGATCCATTTTATCCTGTTGCCCATGTGAAAATGAAAAAACTGAGGCTAAAAGATAATTTTTGTGAAAAAAAGTACTTTTTTTTTTTTTACGGATCAATTTGAGAAGCACCTGGGGGTTCAAAGTGATCACTATGCATCTAGATAAGTTCCTTGGGGGGTCTAGTTTCCAAAATGGGGTCACTTGTGGGGGAGCTCCAGTGTTTAGGCACACAGCGACTCTCCAAACGCGACATGGCAAGCGCTAAATATTCCAGCATATTTTCCATTCAAAAAGTCAAATGGCACTCCTTCCCTTCTGAGCCCTGCCGTGCGCCCAAACAGTGGTTTTTGACCACATATGAGGTATCGGTGTACTCAGGAGAAATTGCCCAACAAATTTTAGGATCCATTTTATCCTGTTGCCCATGTGAAAATGAAAAAACTGAGGCTAAAAGATAATTTTTGTGAAAAAAAGTACTTTTTTTTTTTTTACGGATCAATTTGAGAAGCACCTGGGGGTTCAAAGTGATCACTATGCATCTAGATAAGTTCCTTGGGGGGTCTAGTTTCCAAAATGGGGTCACTTGTGGGGGAGCTCCAGTGTTTAGGCACACAGCGACTCTCCAAACGCGACATGGCAAGCGCTAAATATTCCAGCATATTTTCCATTCAAAAAGTCAAATGGCACTCCTTCCCTTCTGAGCCCTGCCGTGCGCCCAAACAGTGGTTTTTGACCACATATGAGGTATCGGTGTACTCAGGGGAAATTGCCCAACAAATTTTAGGATCCATTTTATCCTGTTGCCCATGTGAAAATGAAGAAATTGATGCTGAAATAAAATTTTGGTTGGAAAAATTTAAATGTCCTTTTTTTCCTTCCATGTTGCTTTAGTTCCTGTGAAACACCTAAAGGGTTAATAATCTTCTTGAATGTAGTTTTGAGTAGCTTGAGGGGTGCAGTTTTTAGAATGGTGTCACTTTTGGGTATTTTCTGCCATATAGACCCCTCAAAGTGACTTCAAATGTGAGGTGGTCCCTAAAAAAAATGGTTTTGTAAATTTTGTTGTAAAAATGAGAAATCACTGGTCATCTTTTAACCCTTATAACTTCCTAACAAAAAAATATTTTGCTTCCAAAATTGTGCTGATGTAAAGTAGACATGTGGGAAATGTTATTTAGTAACTATTTTGTGTCACATAACTCTCTAGTTTAACAGAATAAAAATTCAAAATTTGAAAATTGCGAAATTTTCAAAATTTTCGCCAAATTTCTGATTTTTTCACAAATAAACGCAAAAATTATCGATCTAAATTTACCACTAACATGAAGCCCAATATGTCACAAAAAAACAATCTCAGAATCGCTAGGATGCGTTGTAGCGTTCCAGAGTTATTACCTCATAAAGGGACACTGGTCAGAATTGCAAAAAATGGCCAGGTCATTAAGGTCAAAATAGGCTGGGTCATGAAGGGGTTAATAACCTCTGATGAGGTAGTGTGGCCAGCCAATCACAGTAATGTACTACGAAGATGGCTACAGCACTAAAGTAACTCACAGGTAATCCTCACATGCTTATTGCTGTGTACAAGGCACTAAAGATGCTAACGGAGATTCGAGTTTTACATCGAGCACCACCCATTGCTGGCTGAATAACGAGCACATCCAAGCACCGTGATACTCAAGAAATAAACGAGTATCACTGAGCACGTTCGCTCATCCCTACGTCTTTATAATTTTTTCCTGGCTTTGTAGTTTACCGTTTGTGCAAAGCCTTTATAAGAGTAGGAGTACAGAAACTAAACATGTTCATTGGCTGTGTAACAAGCGCCATACATGTGGGGCAGGGATTTGAGCTTCAAATCTCAGCACCAGCCAATGCTCGTCGAGTGCCAAGCACATCCGATCACCCAGACACTCGAGTGATATCCGAGTATCACCAAGCACTCTCATCCCTACTATCCTGCCACAACACCTCCCTATACAGTCATCCACATCCTTCAGGTCTATTCTTTACTTCTCTAGGGTGAACAACGTAGGACAGGAAGAGGAGCACAGTGGAGCAGTAAAAACAGAGGCTGAAGGAAATATGCATTGGACCACGCAAGGACAAGTGAGTGGAGCGGTTAGTATTTTTTGTTTCAAATTTTTTAATCCATATCCTAGCATCCTATGAATCACAAAACAGCTTCAATCTGACCACCAGCTTGCTTTTATCATACAAAGTAGATCTAAAAAAAAATTATATTCGGGAGAATTCACTTTTTTTTTGCAAAATTAATGCCAAATTCATTTAGCTTTAAATCAATTTGATAATTTCTAGTTGTCATTTTCCCTGACAATGTTTGCCTAACCTATAACGGAAAACCTCCAGCTGGAGGTACTCCAATGTTAACTGTACATTGGTACTCTGGCGATGCATGTGAAAACTGAGTGATGACTTTGGCCTTCCATTGATTTCACTGAATGAATACTAAAATAGCAATATCCCTGTTATCAATAGGAAAGCTGCATGTAATCAGTTTCAACTTTCTCAGTGACATTCACAATATCAGAAGGTGTAAAAACATTATATTATTTAAACAACTTTTAATCCTTATGTTTATTGGCATCGTG
The DNA here is from genome assembly GCF_039654945.1 of Dendrobates tinctorius. NCBI lineage: Eukaryota > Metazoa > Chordata > Amphibia > Anura > Dendrobatidae > Dendrobates > Dendrobates tinctorius. Next base: position 23,053,456 of record NW_027361832.1, read on the forward strand.
GATTTTTTTTCAGACTGCAATAGGGTTAAGATGAATCCATTATGGTCTATTATGAGCCGCCACAATCCATTTTCTTCACCCGATTCAAATTACAATGGGTCCATCAGGTTTTTTTTTTGTATAACTAGATAGAATAGAGAATCATACTTCAACTTTCAACAGTGAAAAATGAATAGAAACCCAATGAATAACAATTAGCACAAATGTGAACAGAGCCTTACATTTCATCTGTACTTAAAACGTTGCACATATTGTATGCAGTAAACTAGACAGCTAAGAGCATAATACATAAAATTAAATATCAGCTTCCTCAGTAATTATATACAATTAAATTTAACATGCAAACAATTAAAAGCATCATTATATGTATTTTAAGTAACAAAACTATAAAGCAAATATGAACAGACCGTCTGCAATGCAGTGTCCTACTTATCGAGAGGAGTGAAAGCAATACTATATTATCAGCAATAAATGCACCATAATTCTTGGAAACGACCTTTTATGCCAGAAAAGTGTAATTATAGAAAATAGAAAAGCTTTTTTTAAATTTGCAGTAAAAAGATTGTTGCTGCCTGCTGCTAAACTATTTTACTGTTTCAACCGATAGCTCCAGGTAAGCCACAAAATCACAAGAAAGCAGTAAGAAGGAAAAAAAATTTAAATGATTAAAAAAGGCACAGATCAGTTCTCTGTGAATGAAGGTTTTTAATGTATAATTTATGAAGGAAACCTGAAATTCGCAGATCCCTGGGAGTTCGAACCATTTGCAACTGGATTCGTGCCGATAGCAAAATAAAAAAGAAGAGAATAATTTCAAACATTTCTAAAGATTGCATCAGCCAGAAAGTGGGCAGATGATGTCAGATGCAGCTGCTTGGGCTTCCCCGTACTGCCTTACATCTATCACATCACATGATCTAATGAAGAGATGAATATCAAAGCCACTATAAAAGTTGAGGGCAGAGAAAACAGCAATCACTTTTGGATTTTACTGCCTAAGGATAGGAGGTCAGAGCGCACTGCACATTATTAAAGATATGGATGTCTCAATTACAGAGTGGATATCTCAGTCTGTCAGTAACAATACAAAGATTCATCATAGGGAGGCGCTTCTTAACGGCAGATAAAAGAAGCGAGCTCAGGAGCTGAGTCCACTTCTTTCCTGGCAGATGAAGCCTGTGTTATTCAGCACTGCCCACAGCTGTTAACTTATTTAAAGGCACTATCATTCTCAGACAACAGCCCTTACAATGCTCATCCAGGGTGCATGCTAGTCTAATAGCCACCTATTGCTGATGGGTCACCATGGCTGCCAGTTGACTGGTGAAGCACTCGAGTCTGTCATGGAAATGCCAGCTTTGGCTTGGTGTTTATAAGATGCCATGATTTGTGATATAAACAGTATAACTGTTTAATGTTATATAAAGTACAGACAATCAGATGATTGCAGGGAACCTGTCACCAGGATTGGCCGATATGAGATACGGCCACCACCTTTCAGGCCTTATATACAGCATTCTATAATGCTGTATATAAGCCCCCAACCTGACCTGAAATAGAAGAAAAATAACTTTTATTATACTCACCTGTGGGCGGTCTAGTCCGAAGGGTGTCGCACTTCTTGATCCGGAGCTTCCCATCTTCTTGTGATGCAGTCCTCTTTCTTGCTTTTTGTGGATGACATGGCCCTGTGTCATGCATGCAGTCTGCTCTGCATCGCGCTCCTGAGCAGGCGTACTTCAATGCCCTTTTGAGAGCAGAGCAAAGAACTGCAGTGCGCAGGTGCCGGGGCTCTTTGACCTTTCTTGATGCCTGCGCACTGCAATACTTTGCTCTACTTTCAACAGGGCAGAGAAGTACACCTGGACAGGAGCGCGATGCCTGGAAGCCTGTGTGGATGACGAGTCATCCACCCAAAGCGAGAAGGAGGACAACGGTCATAAAAAGATAGGAAGTGCCAGACCAAGAACATTGAAACCTCTTGGACCGGAACGCCTCGCAGGAAAGTATAATAACATTTATTTTTCTTCTCTTTCAGGTTGGGTTGGGGACTTATATGCAGCATTATAGAATGCTGTACATAAGCCCTGAAAGGTGGTGGCTGTAATTCATATCTGTCAAATCTGGTGACAGGTTCGCTGTAAGTTCACTCAAGGGAACTCAATAAAAAGTAAAAATAAGAAATATTTTTTAAAAAACATAAACATCATCCCTCTTTTCCCATCCTGGAAATAAAAATCTTAAAAATTAAACATATGTCATGGTTAGGACATGGTTAATGTCCTGTTCTCACAGGGTTAACTTTTGCCGGCCTCTCTTTGGATCTGGGAGGGGTATTTATACTCACTCCAGACTAGGATTCCCTGTCAGCTATACTGTTATTCTGGCTGTGTGTCTGACCCCCGTGGTGTGCGTGTATTCTGCGTTGCTTGTTTGATTCCCGTGTAGGACCCAGTCTGTCCCCTCACTCTGTACTCTGTCTCTCGCTTTGGTATTATTGTCTTCTCCAGTTCTGACCTCCTGGCTTGGCTATTGTTACTCTGTTAGAGTTTGTCCCTATTGTACCGTCCATTGCCCGTTCTGGTTTTCTGATCTATTGCTACGTCCTGACTATTCGCTCTGTCTAACCCTTTGGTACTATCCTGCTACCTCGTCCATTGACCCCGGCTTGATCTGGTTTCTGTCTCTGTCTATGCCCCTTGGTAACTTGTCCCGTAGTTACCTTTCTAGGAGTTTCCCTGCAGCTCCTAGCTCTGTGGAGGTTAGGTCACGCCCCCAGCAGTCACGTGCTTCAGGTCCTGATAGTCTGAAGCATGCATCGTCACCGCTGCTGTACCGCTCCACAAGTATTTTTGAGCACTGTTTTTGTACTCAGGACATGCGCACTGGCTCAGTGAGCTAGTGCAGTGCGGTGTTCCTGACAACATATTTGAGAATGTCAGCATTCATAAAAGTCAGATCTACCAAAATCTAAAATGAACCCTTTCACCCGCGGGCCATTTGTTTGTTTTCTCCTCCCATTCTTCCAAAAGCCATCACTTTTTTATATTTCTGTAGTTATAGCAATACATGAGTTTGCTTTTTGCAGGAAGAGTTGCACTTTTGAATTGGCACCATTGATTTTACCATATTGTGTCCTGGAAAATGGGGAAATAATTTCAAATGCGGTGAAATTGCAAAAAAATTGCAATTCCACAATCAGAGATTGACTGTGGAATTTAACTGGTACCAACCACCGGCGAAGCACCGATCCACCTGCAGCTGTTAAAGGCACATTACAGCTGATTTCATCTCCCTTATTCTAAATCCCTCAGAATAAGACCTGCATGTGGGCTTTCACATGGATGGTTCTAAGAGCGCTGTGGTGGAATGGTGGAATGAAATACTCTGTATTGCAGTGATACACTCATAGTAAAATGCTGTGCAGGAATTGCATTTCAGAGTTTTTATTGCAGGGATGTCTATAATATGGACCTGTCACTGCACAGCCAAAAATGGCATAATTCTGATGCTAGAATGCTCTATAATGTTAGTGAATATGAAAACACGAAATACAAGAGGAAAAAAGTTGAGACATTTGAATTTCTTATAACCTGCATTATAGCATTTACTTAAATCATAGTACCACAAAGCAGTAGCGTAACGTGATGTTTTGATGTGAGATGTGTGTCAAAACTGTAGTGTACTCTCAGCCTGAAGGTTCATATTCATCTGCGAGAAAAATGGACAAATGCAATCCGATAAAGTATCGGATTGCATTCTGACCAATTTTAATCTACGATTCCCTGCTCATCTGCAATTTTTTTTTCCTTAACTGCGATTGTCCTTGTATCTTGGACGAGATTTACCAATGCAAGTCAATGGGTGCAAGAAAAATATTGCACAGTACTCAGACCATGTGAGTGCTGTCCGATTTTTACACACCCATGTCATTAAAATCCTGACATTTCAGTAGCCACATACAGTAAAATCACAGCCTGACCCAAAAAAATAGAATGGATAGAATATATATACATATAGAATAGATAGATATAAAGATGTCAGTGACATATATAATGTGTGCAGTGTGTGTAGCGTACATGCATTTAATTAATAAAGGAATATCTTTATTAACCAACAGAGGGAAAGCGGACATGTGGGGCAGATGTTTATAAGCTGGGAATGGGGTAATACTCATGGAGCTTTACAAGCTATTAATATCAGCTCATAGCTGTATACTCAACCTTTGCTGGTTATTAAAATGGGGGACCCCCAAAAAATGACGTTGGGTCCCCCTATAATTAATAACCAGCAAAGGCTAGGCAGACAGCTGGGGGCTGATATTAATAGCCTAGAAAGTAGCCATTGATATTGGCCCCCTTCCAGACTAAAATCATCAGCTCTTAGCTACCCCAGAAATGGCACATTCATAAGATTAGCCAATTCTGGCACTTGCAGTGCCTTACGAATGTTTTCGGCCCCCTGGAACTTTTCAATCTTGTCTTGCAGGCACCATTTGTGTAGTGTCACAGTGCAGAGAGGCTGCTCCTGCGCTAGTGCTGCTGCTGAAAGTGAACTTATTAGTAAACTAGATAAATTCCTGTCCTGTGTGAAATCAATCTTCCAGCATCTAAAGCCCCCGTCACACATAGCGATCTCGCTAGCGAGATCGCTGCTGAGTCACAAGTATTGTGACGCAACAGCGATCTCACCAGTGAGATCGCTGTGTGTGACACCTATCAGCGACCGGCCCCCTGCCGGTATCGCTGATCATTGTTGGAAAGCCCTGGACATTTATTTGATCGCTGATCTCCCGCTGGCCAGCACGCATCGCTGCATGTGACAGGCAGGAGACCAGCGATCAGCTGGTAGCGAAGGTAAATGCAGGGTTTCTAAGCAGCGTGCTGTGCTTAGAAACCCTCTGTGTACCTTAGTTACCAGTGCGCTGATGCAGGTAGCTGGTAACCAAGGTACACATCGGGTTTCTAAGTGACGCGCGCTGCTTAGAAACCTGATGTGTACCTTAGTTACCAGCTCCCTGCATCAGCGCGCTGGTATCTAACGTACACAGCGACGCCGTGCACTCGGCGTCGCTGGTGCTGATTGCTGGTGAAGCTGTCTGTTTGACAGCTCACCAGCGATCATGTAGTGACTCACCAGCGATACTGACAAGTTTATATCATTATCGGGATTGCTGGTGAGTCGCTATGTGTGACGGGGCCCTTACTAGATTGTGCAAAAACTGAGTGTCAGTCTCCAGAGGCACAATTTGCTTCTCCAAATCTTTTGCAACAAAACTTTTTCAGTGGCAAATCAGAAGGCCAGAATTCCACATTAAAATCATTAGGCCTAATATTGGGGTGCAGCCACAAGGCCCAATTAGCTAATCCAAATCATTTGTGATGAAACTGTGCTTCAGTGGCAAATCAGGCCAGATTTCTACTTTAAAATCATGAGGCTCAATATTGGCGTGGAGCCTGAAGGGCCATTTAGCTAATCCAAATCATGATAAAACTGTGTTTCAGTGGCAAATTAGAAGGCCAGATTTCCATTTAAAAATCATTATGGATTACAGTGTTGTTCAGGCACACTATCTAAGAAAATAAATAGTGATTGTTCATTTACTGACAGGTGTCAAACAACATGAGTAGGAAAAAGTGAGGTTGAGGTGGAAGGGGGAATAGGCTTGTTGTTCCACGTGTACATGGTGTTAGGGTTAGGATCGCACCAAATGTAAATTATGAGAAGGTGCGATCGCAACCCGAGGTAAACCGTGCAGTGATGGAGAAACCGCAGCTAGAGAACAATGGCGAACTGTAGCCACGAGTGAGCACCGTAAACACACCAAGTTAAACGTCACTCAGTGTGAACTGAGTGCAAAGTGCCTGACTCTTACTCCACAGAGCAGTACAAAAAATGAGAGCACTCTAAGCTATGCCCTGTTCGACGTCATAGGAGCATAGTGGAATTGACGCTTGTGGGGTCCCTATAACTCTACCCCCACTATGCTGTTGATTGAACCTGCTCTGACACATGGTGGCTTTTGAGCACTGCGCCTGAGGATGCCCGGGGCAGATGCTAAGTTCAAGTGTGAGTTCCCACCCTACACTGCCTGTCTAGAAACACGCTCGTAGTGCTATTGATGGCATACGTGCATACAGGGTGGTAACTGTCCCACTTACACATACAGCAAATACACATGATCTTAGCGTACCGACGGGCACGCTAATAATCCTTTTATAGACTGTACCAATCAGACAGGACCTTGCTCGTGGACCAATCTGGAGTAGGCACAGGACCTGAGCAGCTGACAACCAACCATCAATGAGAGGTCACCACCTCAGGAGCATGCTCAGTAGGGCAAATCCTGGACTTAGCCTCAGAAACGACTGCTCGCTGCTGTCTATTGGAAGTTGCCATAGCTGGACCTGTAGAGGTAGCGGTAACAAGGCACACAGCCCGAGTCTGAGCAACATGTTGAGACTGCCATCTCTGCTGAGCACCATCCACTGTGGTCGAGACTGAATGGGAGACCGCTGGAGAAGACAAGGCTTGGGATCCATCCTGTGCAGATGAAGAATCCCGACGCCTAACACATGGGTTAGGTGTTAATGAAAGCTCAACTGAACAAACATTGTCTCATCCTATTCAAAGACCACTGACAATATCTGTTACAGGACAGTCTACTCGACTCTTTGTTTGGCAGTCACCTTGTAGATGAAGCTCAGAAAAAGCATGTGCTTCAGTGGCTGCCAAGTGCTGCATAAAGTGGTCTCTCCTCCACTTCCTCCACCTAAAGGTCACACACAGTATAATCCTCAGATTTGGCATCCCAATCACCACTGTTTCCCCCACGTCACAAATTTCCAAACATCCAGCTGACTGTGGTGAACCGCACCAATGCCCAACGTTTTTTCATGATGGATCCGGGGCAATTAGGGTCCAAGCAGAATCCAGACTTTCATCAACAGACAATAACCACAAAGGGTGAAGATGATCCTGATGAGACTCAGATACCAGAGGCGCATGTGGACTGTACTGTGCTGTCAAGGCAGGAGGAGGAGAGTGACTTTCAGGGTGAGGAGTGAGAGAAAAGAGAGAATGACAGTGAGGTTGTAGATCCCACTTGGTGTGAACCCAGAGTTATGCAGCTGAGCAGCTCAGTAGAGGAGGTGAAAGACGAGGAGGTTACGTTGCGTATTCCCACACAGACGCAAAGTATTGCAACCACAACAAGCAATGCATCCTCAGCCCCAACTCTGGCTGTGGCCAGCACCGGTCACGAGTGTGCAGTTCACAGGGGTGGCAAGGGTTTTCTAGCCTGGATCTTTTTTGACACCGCAAAGGATGACCCAACACACGTTATCTGTCAAATTTGCATAAACAATCTCCGTGGAGGCAAAAATTGCAATTACGTGACAATTACATGCATGAACCGTCACATGCGCAATCAACATGCTGTAGTGTGGCAATCTCACTGCGCTAAAATGCAGACTAGCGAGCCTCGGAACCATTGGCCATCCCATCTGGTACTTTTTTTTTTAAATCTGATAAATTTTTGTTGAATAGAACAAAAGACAACACCCATTCAAGGAAAGACATTTTGTAATCAGATTTTATATGTATCACTCCAAGGACCTTAATCAGACATATCTCTTTCGACATAAGTAAAAATATTACCCAGCACCCCCAAGTAAGGACATAATATCCATGTGTTGGTGAATTTTCCAGTCCTCCTATATTTTAGAGAATTTATGCAGGGTTCTCCTCTTTTCATATACTCCTTCTTCCAGACGTAGCAGTAGATTCATTTTTTCCATAAATTCCCTAAATGTAGGTGGTGCCCTGTCCAGCCAGTGTGCTGCTATAATTTTCCTGGCTTGATATAACGTTCTTATAAGGGCCAACCTTATGTTTGCATCTTCAGCAACCCCGTCCACAAAAAATCCAAGACACAAACCAGAAGATGCGTAGAAATCTCAACCTAAACACCGTGTATATGTGGTCTATGACCTGGGTCCAGAAATTCCAGATGGAACCACATGACCAAAACATATGTAGCAAATCGTCAGGGCCCAAACTGCATCTCGGACTCAAGTCATCCTCTCTTACCCCAATTTTATGGAGGAATTTGGGAGTCCTGTATAACCGATGCAGCAGGTATATCTGTGACAGCCCTTGTGCCTCACTAGTGGACAGCTGGGGAATCAAGGATAATATGTCATCCAACTGCTCATTGTCAATTACCCCAACATCCTACTCCCATTTCTCTTTAAACTTCAAAGGATGCTTATCTATAACCTGGGCATGGAGTAATTGATAAAATCTGGAAATTGCACCAGTGACACAACCACAGAAAGCAATAAATGATTATGGGTTCTAAGTGGAGTAAGGGACTCCTGTTTAAGCCGTGCATGTCTCAATTGAAGGTACTGAAAAAAGTACTTATGTGGTAGCTGGAATTCATCTCTTAATTGCTGAAAGCTTTTAAAGACTCCATCCAACTGAAGCTGATTTATAAATAGGATCCCTGCTTGTCACCAGGGGCTAAAGCCCTCTAACCTGAATATTTTCGTCAACTTTGGGTTTTGCCATACAGGAGTAACTGAAGTAGCCAACAGATGTCCCACACCCTCCCCTCCATATAGAAATTCTGCCTGATAAAAATCTTTTATGTTCCGCCTGTTCCAGAAGGTGATTATTTAGCAGTTTTTGTGTCCCCACCCATTCATTTCTATGAAACTAAGTTGAGAAATTTACACACCGCTGTTCTGCCTCATCCACACATCGCAGAAAATCAATAGTATGCGCTCTACTCTTAATTTTAATTCTAGAGATCTCTTTAATCAGAACCCCCCTTAAAAAGGCCTTCATTGTGTCCCAAACTATCAGGTGCAATGCCAAGCCACTATTATCTTGAAAAAGGCCTTCAAATTCCAAGCTAATCCTTCTCTGTCCTTCAGTATTGCCAGCCAGTATGGGTTGAGCTTCCATAGTCCTCTCTATGTATTAGATAGGGGAAGAATATTAAGATCAACCCTTAATGGGGAGTGGTCTGACAACCGTCTCCTGAGATATTCCACCTTGTCCACTATCGCCAGTAAAAACTGATTACCTATGGCCAAGTCTATCCTAGATAAGGAAGAATATGATGCTGAAAAACAAGAATACTGTCATGTTGATGGTAATTTAGTCCTCCAGATATCATACCACTGCATCTCCCATAATACCTTAGCCACCACTGTGTCCTCCCTCTCCCCAACCAACAAGTCTCCCCGGAATTTATCTAGCGCCACATTGAGATACATATTCAAATCCCCAATAATAATAGCCGGTGTATCTAGGTGCTCTATCAGCAACTGGATTATCAGCTGTATAGTTTCCACTGAAAATGGCAAGGAATATGTAATGCTACTATGCACACCCATATGCCATAAAGCAGGCATTCCAAGCAGATAAATCTGCCTCCGGGATCTGTTGTAGCTTTTACACATGTAAAAGAAAGATTGCGATGAATAAAAATACTAACGCCCCTGGTGTGTGAGCTATATCAAGAATGAAAGGATGGTCCTCCCCAATATTTACTCAGAGTATGTGCACTTTCAGGAGTCGTATGAGTCTCCTGGAGACAAATAACAACTGTTTAAAAGCCCTTAAGTTTCTTAAAAATGGCTGATGTTTTAGTGTGTTCACCCAACCCCGAACAGTCCACGAAATCAAATTAACCTGACCCACCATGAGTGCATTTAATTACATGACACGACCAAATTTTCCCGCATTGTTTCCTACCGGATAGACTTTGGTCCTGCGGCCCAGAGAATACATACACAACAAGTAACACAACCCCCCTACCACCCCTCCCCAACGCCCAAAATACAACCAGAGCATAGAAAATACATGAAGCTAGGAAATGCAATAGGGGCCACATAAATTTCAATGTAATAACACCAAGAAAGTGGCATGAGCTAGTTTCTCTCATAAAACCATACATACCAGGAGGAACTAAAGCACCTAAGACATGCATTAGTTGGCCAGGGAACATGGCCCATCTTTAAATCAGCTATCACTTTTAGCATAAACATGTGAAATCAAACTGTGATATAGCAAAAATGATTAAAAGGCACAGGCGCCCTATAGTACGGGACAGAGGCAAAACAGGCAAAAATGTCAGCAGGTCCTCAACTAGCGCTCGTGGGAGTACAGTCAATGCAGCGCCTCCTTGGGGTCATCAAAGAAATGCGTCTCAGCTTAGCAGGACACAACATGGCATATTGCACTTGTAATTGGCGCAATATTCTCTTGATATCCTGAAACTGTGCCCATCTTTTCTGCACTTCTGAGAAATCCGTGAAAATGAACACCTTTGAACCCGCAATATGGATATCCTGAGATGTGCATGCAAGCTTCAGGATTTTGTCCCTGTCCCTAAAATGCAGGAGATTATTTAGGATGGATCTTAGCGGTACTCCTGGTGGAAGCGGCCTAGATGGCACTCTGTGTGCCCTTTCAATGGTGAACAAATTGGAGAGTTCCTCTTTACCAAACGTGGAGATCAGCCATTTTTCAAATTTCCAGAATTCTGCTGGAGCACTCCCCTCTGCTTTCTCTGGAAATCCCACCAGATGAATACTGTTGCGCCAGAGCCGATTTTCTAGATCATCAGTTTTACTTAAGAGGGCCGCAATATTAAAATAGGCAGTTTTAATGTCATTGGATAGCGATGGTAGTATATCTTCCTGTGATAAAGAGCGCAAGTGAGCGTTCAAAACACGTCTTGCTCCCTTGCCCTGTCTATGCAACCATTGTAATTTTTGCAAGTTTTTAATGGACGTAAAATAAAGAAAGAACTATTTTACCAGACTCTAGAACAACAAGCTTTTTTTTCCTTGAGCACAATATCTGGTGTGGATCCACCTGGTTGTGTGCAAGCTGTACTTCAAGTACTAGGTCAGCTGGCTTTCTCTTTACCATATGTGAGTATATCTTCCACCTCACTCACACGGCCTTCAACAGCCACCATGTGGTTACCCATTTTCTGCATATCTTGTCTAATATGAGACACATCCTTCCTTAATGATCCCATATGGCCTTTCAAATCAGTAAGAACAGCACTTCACTGGGTTACAGCTTGGAATACATCCCCAAGTGTCGGGTCTGTTATCCCCCCTCTGCAGCCTGAGGATTCAGAGTTCTATCAATCACAGGGACAGCTTGGAGACTGCAAGTAGGGGAGGAATTATTTTCACTGCTTCCATGCTCTGCTTCACAGACAGATTATCTCTTATCTGCAGCTCTTTAACAGATGAGGAAATGCTCCCTGCTGTCTGCTTGTTACCTCCGATCCTGGGTGACATGGCAATGGCATATTGTTGCAGGCATGCTGCTATGTCCGGCCGTTTACCCTTCTCCTCTGCTACTGTGCTAAAAGATGCTTCAGCGCCATCTTGAATGCCAGACTCCATCAGAGCACCCACTTGCTTCCACTTTTTATCTTGCCTTGTCATGACAGAAAATAATTTATCATGTCTCTGGGCAGCATCAGACTGGAGCACCTTGGGTTCACCAGAGAAAATCAATTTTGGGGCCCACTATGTAGCTACATGCGTAGAAGTAAATACAAGGCCACCAATTGTTTGGTAAAACACGCTAATATCAGGGTAATGTAAGGTAGTACACATCTTAATTATGTAGCAGGGGTTGGGGTAGAATCATAGAGGGGTAGCCCCCTCATAGAATACAATGTAGCCCTCTCATAAAATATAATGTAGCTTCCCTCATAGAATTTAATGTATCCCCCTCATAAAATAATGTAGCCCCCCTCATAAAATATAATGCAGCCCCCTGTCATAGAATATAATGCAGCACCCCACAAAATATAATGCAACCCCCTCATAAGGTATAATGCAGTCCCCACCATAGAATATAATGTAGCACCCTCATAGGGTATAATGCAGCCCCCTCATATAGTATAATGCAGCCCCACCACAGAATATAATGCACCCCCACCATAGAGTATACTGTAGCCCCCTCATAGGGCATAATGCTGCCCACCTCATATACAGTAGTTTTATGTAGCCCCCAGAATATAATGTAGTCCCCTGAGAGAATAATGCAGCCCACCACAGAATATAATGCAGCCCCCCAAAGAGTATACTGTAGCCCCCTCATATAGTAATAGGTAGCTTCCACCGAATTTAATGTATTCCCCTGAGAGAATAATGCAGCCCCACCACAGAATATAATGCAGCCCCCCATAGAGTATACTGTAGCCCCCTCATAATATAGTATGATTTACCCCCCCAGAATATAATGTAGTCCCCTGGGAATAATGCAGTCCCCCAACAGAACAGAACATAATGTAGCCCCCTCATAAAGTATAATGCAGCCCCTCTCCACCCCCATCATTGTCCTCATCACCACCTCCATCATTGCCTTTTCCCACCACCCCTATCATTCTTTCCACCACCCCATCACTGCCCATTCCACCACCTCAATCATTGCCTCCTCCCTCACCATCATTTCCCATTTCATCACCTCCATCATTGCCTCCCCCACCATCATTGTCCATCACCTCCATCATTGCCTCCCCTGTTATGATTGAGTCACCGTAGGAGGCAGACACAAAAATAGAAGCTACATCCAGAAAACCAGAGACATTGGCAACTATCAGATTGCAGACCCCCGAACCTATCAACACAACTAGCAGTAGCTGTGGGGGGTTCCTACGATGCCCTAGACCCCTCGATCACAGCCGGAGCGCTAAATAGCCTAAAGACAGAAAAGGAAATCTAAACAGCCCCCAACATATAATGACGGTGAAGCAAGATGAAAAAACACTCACACAGATAGAAAGATAGACTGAGCAAAGACGGGGCCCAAGCTAACTAAACAGAACAGGAAAGGAAGGTTGCTGTCTGCAATCTGCCAAAACCCTATCAAAGACAAAAGCCAACAAGCTGATATGAAAAAGACCCTGAAGCAGCTAGGCTTCAAAAACTAAATCAGCACTCAGGTATTTTCAGAAGACAGAGCTAAAGGAATTCAGCACACCCCAGCAGGGAATGGCAGAAATCCAGAAAAACAAAGCAAAACAAAGTCAAAGCACGAATGCAAAAAGCCGAGCAGAAAACTTAGCTTTAGAAGAGCAGGAATTCAGACTGTCTCCAAGGATCCCACAGAGAAATCACCCGCAGGGCAGAAGGGCGTCGGCAGCCTTATATCCAGTCAGTAACTCCACTCAGCCAGTCATCATCATCAGACTCAGGTGTTTGATAATCAGGCTCACTACCTTTCTTTACCAGAAGAGGGAGTTCCTCGGGCCTCAGTAGTGAAGGGGAAAATGAACTCAAAACAGTACCTCCCCCTTGAGGAGGGGTCACCGAATCCTCAGCCACGCCACCAGGGCGATCAGGGTGAGCCCGATGAAAGACACGCACCAATCTTTTGGCATGAATATCAGAGGCAGAGACCCAGGAATTATCCTCCTGACCATAACCCTTCCACTTAACCAAATACTGGAGTCTCCGTCTAGCCAGACGGGAATCCAGTACTTTCTCTACCTCATATTCCATGTTACCTTCAACCAATACAGGGTCTGGAGGTGCCACCCCCGGAACAACAGGTTCAACAAACCTCTTCAACAAAGATTTATGGAACACATTATGGATTTTAAATGTGACAGGAAGAGCCAAACGAAAAGAGACCGGATTAATAATCTCCAAAATCTTGTAAGGTCCAATAAATCTAGGCTTAAACTTAGGAGAAGCCACCTTCATAGCAATATTTTTTGATGATAACCACACCATATCACCAACCTTAAACTGGGGACCAATGGTCCTATGTCGGTTGGAAAATCGTTGGGCCTTTTCCTGGGAGAGAGATAACTTATCCACCACTTGGTCCCAGATCTGGGGCATTCTCTCCACCACAGTGTCAACACCTGGGCAGGCAGAGGGCTCCACCTGCCCTGAAGAAAATCGAGGATGAAACCCAAAGTTACAAAAAAAAGGTGACATCAAAGTGGCAGAACTAGCTCTATTATTTAAAGCAAATTCGGCCAAGGGCAAAAATGAAACCCAATCATCCTGATCAGCAGAAATAAAACATCTCAAATATGACTCCAAGGTCTGGTTTGTTCTCTCTGTCTGCCCATTGGTCTGAGGGTGAAAAGCAGAGGAGAAGGACAACTGAATTCCCAGCTTGGAACAGAAAGTTCTCCAAAATCAAGACACAAACTGGACTCCTCTGTCAGATACAATGTTCTCAGGAATCCCGTGCAAGCGAAACACCTGTTGTAAAAACAGGGGCACCAACTCAGAGGAAGACGGCAACTTAGGGAGTGGTACAAGATGAACCATCTTAGAGAACCTATCACAAATCACCCAAATAACAGTCATCCTTTGAGAGACAGGCATATCAGAGATGAAATCCATTGAAATATGGGTCCATGGCCTCTTGGGGACAGGCAAAGGCATCAACAACCCACCAGAGCGAGAACACGATTTAGACTGGGAGCACGTCCCACAGGACTGCACAAAATTCCTGACATCATGAGACAAGGAGGGACACCAAAAAGACCGACTCACCAGATCTCTAGTACCAAAAATACCTGGATGACCAGCCAAAGCAGAGCAATGAACTTCAGACATCACTCTCTTCTTCCACTTGTCAGGAACATACAACTTTCCACTGGGACAACGCTCAGGTTTGTCCTCCTGGAACTCTTCCAGAGCACGTCTCAAATCGGGCGAGATGGCAGAAAGAACTACCCCTTCGCCTAAGATGGTAGCAGGCTTGGTCACCACAGGAGAATCAGCAAAGAAGCTCCTAGAGAGGGCGTCTGCCTTGACATTCTTAGTTCCAGGAAGAAAAGAAACCACAAAATCAAAACGTGTAAAAAACAAGGCCCACCTAGCCTGTCTAGGGTTCAAGCGCTTAGCCGACTCTAGGTAAATCAAATTCTTGTGGTCAGTGAGGACCACGACTTGATGCTTAGCTCCCTCCAACCAATGTCTCCTCTCCTCAAATGCCCATTTCATGGCCAACAGTTCCCGATTCCCCACATCATAGCTACGTTCAGATGGAGAGAACTTTCGGGAAAAGAAAGCACAGGGATTCATTTTAGATGTTACAGGATCCTTTTGGGACAAAACAGCTCCTGCACCAATCTCAGAAGCATCCACCTCTACCTGGAACGGAAGTGAGACATCAGGTTGCCGCAAAACCGGGGCGGAGGTGAATCTTCGCTTCAGCTCCTGAAAGGAAGAAACAGCCTCCGGTGACCAATTTAACACATCAGCACCCTTCTTAGTCAAATCAGTCAATGGCTTGGCAATACTAGAAAATTTTGCTATAAATTTCCGATAAAAATTAGCAAAACCCAAAAACTTCTGGAGGGCCTTCAAAGAAGTGGGTTGAACCCAATCGTAAATGGCCTGTACCTTGGCCAGGTCCATTTCAATAGTTGATGGGGACAAAATAAATCCCAAAAAAGAAATCCTCTGTACTCCAAAAAGGCATTTAGATCCTTTGACATACAGGGAATTCTCCCTCAAGATCCGGAACACAGTCCGAATATGTTCCACATATGAATCCCAATCCTTGGAGAAGATCAAAATATCATCCAGATAGATAATCAAAAATTTATCGACAAAATCTCGGAAAATATCGTTCATGAAGCACTGGAAGACAGAAGGGGCATTAGTGAGCCCAAAAGGCATCACCAGGTACTCAAAATGTCCCTCCGGAGTATTAAACGCCGTCTTCCATTCATCCCCATGCTTAATGCGAATAAGATTATACGCCCCCCTGAGGTCAAGCTTGGTAAACCAGCAAGCACCTTTAACTCTGGAGAATAGATCAGAAATCAGGGGTAACGGATACTGATATTTAACAGTAATTTTGTTGAGGGCACGATAATCAATACAAGGTCTTAATGATCCATCCTTTTTGGCTACAAAAAAAACCCCGGCACCTAAGGGTGACGAGGATGGTCTAATATGACCCTTCTCCAACGCCTCCTTAATATAGGATCGCATAGCCTCGTGCTCGGGTACAGATAAATTGAAGAGCCGACCCTTGGGAAATTTACACCCCGGGCTCAGTTCAATTGCACAGTCATAACTCCTATGAGGAGGCAGAGACGCAGACTCATTCTCACTAAATACATCATAAAAGTCCGCCAAATAATCAGGAACATCATGCGACTGAGGAGAGGTGGAAAACACCGGAGCCTCACTAAAGGCACACCGACAACCCCAACTCACCACAAACACAGATTTCCAATCCAAAACTGGATTATGAATTTGTAACCAGGGAAACCCCAGAACAATAATATCATGCAGATTATGCAACACCAAAAATCTGCAATTTTCTTGATGGTCTAGGGTGACCCGCATTACCACCTGGGTCCAAAACTGAGGTTTATTTTTAGCCAAAGGAGTAGCATCAATCCCCCTCAAAGGGATAGGCGTCTGCAGAGGTGTCATCGGAAATCCACAACGTTTAGCAAAATCCAAGTCCATTAGGTTTAGGGCTGCTCCCGAATCCACAAAAGCCTTGGCGGAAAATGTGGACAGGGAGCAAATCAGAGTAATAGCCAGAAGAAACTTAGGTTGAACACCACCAACAGAAAACGTGTGTGCAAAGCATTTCTCTCGTTTAGGACAAACAGAAATAATATGCGAGGCATCTCCACAGAAAAAACACAACTTATTACGCCTTCTGAACTCCTGACGCTGCTCTCTGGAAAAAACTCTATCACATTGCATAGGTTCAGACATTTGTTCAACAGGTGGCAACACCTCTCGTGCAGCTTTGCGTTCGCGCAAACGCCGATCAACCTGAATGGCTAATGACATAGAATCGTTAAGACCAGAGGGAACAGGAAATCCCACCATAGTATCTTTTATGGCTTCTGACAACCCCTTCCGAAAGAGAGCAGCCAAGGCATTATCATTCCAGGTAGTAAGTACTGCCCACTTTCGGAATTTTTGACAGTACAATTCTGCAGAATCACGACCCTGGTTCAATGCCAGCAGGGGCTTTTCAGCCTGATCAATGGCATTAGGTTCGTCATACAACAACCCCAAGGCCTGAAAAAATGCGTTCACATTAGTCAGAATAGGATCATCTGGTTTCAAAGACAACGCCCAATCCTGGGGATCGCCACGCAGCAAAGAGATGACAATTTTAACCTGCTGCGCGGAGCTCCCTGACGAGTTAGGCTTCAAGGCAAAAAATAATTTACAATTATCTTTGAAATTCAAAAATTTAGACCGATCCCCAAAAAATACATCAGGTGTAGGAATCTTTGGTTCAGCAGCATGTGAATGAGCAAGGTAGGCGGAAATTCCCCGCACTTCCGCAGCGAGCTGCTCCACACGATCAGACAATTGCTTTATCTCCATTGAGAGAAAAAAAAATTCCCCCTACGGCCTCAGAGATATAGATGAAAAAATATACACTTTTTTTTTTTTTTTTACAATTCTTTCCTGCTATTGAGTACTCTAGGATCTGCAGTATGGCGGGTGATTCTGTTATGATTGAGTCACCGTAGGAGGCAGACACAAAAATAGAAGCTACGTCCAGAAAACCAGAGAAGTTGGCAACTATCAGATTGCAGACCCCTGAACCTATCAACACAACTAGCAGTAGCCGTGGGGGGTTCCTACGATGCCCTAGACCCCTCGATCACAGCCGGAGCGCTAAATAGCCTAAAGACAGAAAAGGAAATCTAAACTGCCCCAGAGCAGACCCCAAAGTAAAAGGCAGCCCCCAACATATAATGACAGTGAAGCAAGATGAAAAAACACTCACACAGATAGAAAGATAGACTGAGCAAAGACGGGGCCCAAGCTAACTACTGGCCACCCAGTAGTCATTTGTGTGGAGAATAAGAGCCACGCGTGGATCGTTTCTCAGACACTGCAGCATGAAGTCACTCATGTGCTGAAGGCTGCCAGCTGGCCATGCATCACTGTCACCAGCTGGAGGAATGTGCTCTGGCTGCTCTGCATCACCCCATCCACGCTCTATCTGGTGACTACTAGTAGAGCGCTGTGTACTTTCCTCCTCTGGCTCATCCTCATAGTCCTCCTCATCCTCCTCGCCTGCTGTGTCCTGCCTGGACCTTTGTGAGGCACCCACAGAGCTTTGTACCAACCGGGCCGATGAAGATTGCCTGGTTGGTGCAAGTGTCTCATCATACTCCTCCTCCTGAGAAACCTCATCCCTTAGTCCTTTAAGTGATGATTCTATAAGGCATATAAGGGGAATTGTCAGGCTGAGTAGGGCAGCATCCGCGCTCACCATCAGAGTGGAGTCCTCGAAGCACTTCAAAACGGTGCATATGTCCTTCATGGATGCCCACTCTGTGGTTGTAAAGTGGGAGGGATGAGATGTGTGTCGCTTACTTTGCGCCTGATGCAGCTGCAATTCCACAATTGCAGGTTGCTGCTCACACAAACTCTGCAGCATATACAAAGTCGAATTCCAACTGGTGGGGAGGTCAACAATGATGCGGTTCTCGGGCAGGCCCAATCTGCGCTGCATGGCTGAAAGGCGCGATGCAGCCATGCTTGAACGCTGCAAATGAGAGCACTCGTATCTGACTTTGTGCAGCAGCTCCTCAAGGTCAGGATAGTTCCTAAGGAAACTCTGCACCACCAAGTTTAGGACATGGGCAAGGCATGGAATGTGAGTCAGACCACCTAGGCCCAGAGCCGCGACCAGGTTTCGGCCATTGTCACACACCACCATACCTGGCTGGAGGTTGAGCGGCGCAAGCCACATGTCACTCTGCCCCATGAGCGTGTTCCACAGCTTGGTTGCGGTGTGGCTAACATCACCCAGATAAGCCAATTTCAACACGGCCTATTGATGTTTGGCCGATGCAGTGCTGAAATCGGCTGTTGTGGTACGTCTGGGTGTAGACGAGTCTGACGAGGAGTATGAGGAGAAGTCAATTTGTACGGAGGAGACGCCTGCAATCCGTGGAGTTGGCAAAACCAGCGTACTTGCACTGTCTACTTCAGTTCCAGGCTCAACTACATTTGCCCAATGGGCGGTGATGGAAATGTAGCATCCCTGGCCATGCTGACTGGTCCACGCGTCGGTGGTCAGGTGGACCTTGCTACTAACTGCATTTTGTAGCGCATGCTTAATTTTACGCTCCACATGCTATTGCAGGGCGGGGACGGCTTGCCTGCTGAAATAGAAGCGGCTGGGAACGCTGTATTGTGGGATTGCAAACCCCAACATATCGATAAAGGCTGGCTTGCTCACCAGCCAGAATGGTAGCATTTCCACTGCAAGCAGTTTGGCAATGCGAGAATTCATGCCCTGTGCTCGTGGGTGGTTTGCCGAGTACGGGCGCCTTTTCTCCCACACCTGTGTGACAGATGGCTGCACACTGGATTGGGAGTGTGAGGATGCCAGCGATTGGGATGCTGATGCTGATAAAGTACAGACAGTGTGCCGCCGTACAACACTGCCTGCAGACGCACCCTGGCATTCTGGCGAGGAAGCGGGAGCAGCTGTTTGCGAGCTGGAGGTGGCGAATCATCTTGGGTGTGATGCTGCCACTCCACAATGTGCCTCTTCCTGACATGCGTCAACATATTGGTGGTATTAAGGTTGCTGACGTTCTTCCCTCTCCGCACAGTTTGTCGACAAAGCTTGCATCTGACTACTGTAACATCATCTGCAACTTGGTCGAAAAAGGCCCATGCACCACAACTCTTGGGTGCACCCCTTGTGCTCTTTAAAAGAGACCTGCTCCTAACGGGTGCTGAAGTTGAGGTAGCCGACAACCAATTTTTCCCTCTTCCTCTCCCACGTTGACGGCCACGCTGTGCCATACCTGCAAGCTATTCTTCTGAGCTATCCCCACTTGCTTGCTGCCCCTCAGCATGCCATGATGGGTCAAGGACCTCGTCATCCAATACACTTTCGTCAGCAGAAACTGGCAGCTGAGTTTCATCATCATCTGCTGACTGGGGTCTGGTCACTGTGGACACTGGCCCACCCTCCACTTCTTCCTCAGATGCACACAGTGGTTGCGCATCTGTGCACACTACCTCTTCTTCAGCTGCAGGAATGCTGTCTGGCTGGCACAGATTCCAAGCCAACAGATTCTGAGAAGAGGATTAAGGTTGGCTCCTGGTACTCTGAATGTCTGGGCAATTTAGTGGGCAGTGAAGAAGCAGATGGGTGCTGCTCTTCAGTGGCCTGACCCGATGTGGTGGAGAGGTCTTGGGAGGATGCTGCGCTCGTTGAGGTGGATGCCTCAGCTGCCATCCAACCAACAACGGTTTCTACTTGATACTCTCTTATCAGCCTATTGCCCTGCACTCCTAACAAGCTGCGAATAAATGACTGCTGCTGGGTGAAAGTAGGTGCTGAGTGACTAGGGCCTGCTGCTTGCTCTGGATGTGCATCATGTCTAGCTGCTGATGCACCTCTTCCGTGGCCGCCGCGGGGACGTCCCTTACTCCCTGCCTTCATCTCTATCAATGGATTGAGAACGGCAGGAAAGTAATTATTAGGGATTAGTGTGCTTATTCCTGTAGGACTACAAACAGGTATAAGAAACACTAATGGCACTGTATGATGGTGTGTCTGTTACACTTTATTTGAATCTAGTGTGGCCTACACAAAGAGTAACGAGTGTTTGCGGTGTTGGTGTACACATTACGGTCGGATGTCACAATGCAGTAAATGACACTGCTGTGATACCAAAAAAATAGGATTCTCTGGGACTGGGCCAGGTGCTGTGTGGCACCAGCCACAGAGGTTGTTTGGGTCCCCACAGTACAATCCCTATATAGTGTTTAACTTTAACCTCAATAGATGCTGTGAGGTAAAGTAACACTTATAGCGGCACTGAGAGTTAATTTACTGGTGAAAAATTTGGGGGTGCGCGATAGAACAGGCCGCACTAGGGGTCCTGCAGTCTGATGTAACTACAAAGACTGACCTAGTGGGTGCAGCACTCCACAAAAATAGCACACAGGTGGCATACACAGCGGAGGTTACTAACTGTGCAAAGCGCACCAGGGATCAGGGGGGTGGTTTGGGTCCCTCACAGCACAATCCCTATATAGTGTTTAACTTTAACCTCAATAGATGCTGTGAGGTAAAGTAACACTTTTAGGGGCACTGAGAGTGAATTTACTGGTGAAAGATTTGGGGTTGCGCGATAGAACAGGCCGCTCTAGGGGTCCTGCAGTCTGATGTGACTACAAAGACTGACCTAGTGGGTGCTGCACTTCCCAAAAAAAAGCACACAGGTGGTCTGCGCAGCGGAGGTGACTAAACTGTGCAAAGCGCACCCGAGCACCAGGAAAATTGAGGGATAAATGGGGGTAAGGGATTGGGGGGGTTCGGGGGGGAACCCCTCACTGAAAAATCCCTATGTAGCGTTCACCCAAATGTACTGGATGGTGAAGCTACACTTTTAGGAAAAAATAGGGGAAGGGGATTTAAGGGATGAAAAGAAAAGGCAGTGAGACACACACCACACAGTGCTGCAGCAAGAGGAGCTTCAGCAGCTGCAGTGAATGTGCGCTGCACTGTCTCACTAAGCACCTCACTGAGAGCCTACACAGCACAAAAAATGAAACTGAGCGGGCTCAGTGAGGAAAAAGACTACTTCTGTAACACACAGGGGCTGCTACAGTCGCTGAAAAACAATTTCTATCGCTATTAGATCCTAGATCTCTCCCTATCTCCCACAGCAACCTATCCCTATCTGCTTTCACAGTAGAGTGAGGCTAAAATGGCAGGCGCAGCCTTTTATACTGCCTGATCACATCATCCAGCCAGCCAATCTAAGCGCAGCCCCTAGCTAGCAAGTTTGGAAGCCTCCTACCAAGCTTAGGGGAGTTACACAATGTTGTCAGTAATTCTTCAGCTCCTGATTGGCTCCATGGAGCGCTCAGAGGCTGAAGGATTATGGGATTTCCGATTTCCGATGTGAAAAAAATATCGGAATCGGGAATCGCAATTCCGATATCGCAAATATCGGGCCGATTTCCGATATTTCAATATCGGAAAGCTCATCCCTATTAGTCACCAATTGTGCAAGTTCTACCACTGAAAAAGATGAGAGAGGCCTGTAATTGACATGATAGGTAGCCCACAACTATGAGAGTCAAAATTGAGAAAAGAAATCCAGAAAATCACCTTGTCTGATTTGGCAAGATTTATTTTTCAAATTATGGTGGAAAATAAGTATTTGGTCATTAACAAAGGTTCATCTCAATATTTTGTTATATATCCTTTGTTGACAATGACAGAGGTAATTGACATCATAGGTAGACCACAACTATGAGAGTCATAATTGAGAAAAGAAATCCAGAAAATCACCTTGTCTGATTTGGCAAGATTTATTTTTCAAATTATGGTGGAAAATAAGTATTTGGTCATTAACAAAGGTTCATCTCAATATTTTGTTATATATCCTTTGTTGACAATGACAGAGGTAAAACGTTTTCTGTATGTCTTCACAAGGTTGGCACACACTCTTGGTGGTATGTTGGCCCATTCCTCTATGCAGATCTCCTCTAGAGCAGTGCTGTTTTGGGCCTGTTGCTGGGCAACAAGGACTTTCAATTCTCTTCAAAGATTTTCTATGGGGTTGAGATCTGGAGAAAGGCTAGACAACTCCAGAACATTCATATGCTTCTTGCGAAGCTACTCCTTCGTTGCCCTGGTGGTATCCCTGGGATCATTATCATGTTGAAAGACCCATCCCTGTTTCTTCTTCAATGCCGTTGCTGATGGAAGGAGATTTGCACTCAAAATCTCACAATATATATGGCCCCATTCATTCTTTCATGAACATGGATCAGTTGTCCTCGTCCCTTTGCAGAGAAACAGCCCCAAAGCATGATGTTGCCACCCCCATGTTTCACAGTAGGTACAGTGTTCTTTGGATGCAACTCAACATTCTGCTTCCTCCAAACACAATGAGTTTTGTTTCTACCAAACTGTTCTATTTTGGTTTAATCAGACCATATGACATTCTATCAATACTCTTCTGGATAATCCAAATGCTCTCCAGCAAACTTCAGATGGGACCATACAAGTACTGGCTTAAGCAGGGGAACACATCTGGAACTGCAGGATCTGAGTCCCTGGTGCATAGTGTGTTACTGATGGTAGCCTTTGTTACGGTGGTCCCAGCTCTAAGCAGGTCATTCACTAGGTCTCCCCGTGTGGTTCTGGGATGTTTGCTCACCGATCTTGTAATCATTTTGACCCCATGGGGTGAGATATTGCATGGAGCCCCAGATCGAGGGAGATTATCAGTGGTCTTGTTTGTCTTCCATTTTCTTGTTATTACTCCCACAGTTGATTTCATCACACAAAGCTGCTTGCCTATTGCAGATTCTGAAATTGTCACAGAAAAGGATTCATGAAGTCTGAGATGGTCTAAAGTCTATATCTGGGCATAAACAGACTGTCTCCAGGATGGTTGTAGATAAAGAGGGGCTTAATGAACTTAATCTATTCTTTAACAGATTTAATCACACACTGGCTGCTCCTGCCCCTGCATACCATTCACACCTCTCTGCTACAATAACCTCACCCCCTGCTGCAACTTGTCAACTGAGCCAGGGTCTGTTCTTCACAAGTACCCAGGTTGCAAAAGAACTGGATAAGATCAAAGTTTTGAAGGCTGCAGGTCCTGACGGCATCAGTGCAAGGCTAATCAGAACCTGCGGGCACCAGCTGAGTGAGATCATTACATATCTGTTCAATATGAGCCTGAGAATAGGTATAGTACCACAACTGTGGAAATTATCGTGTGTGGTACCAGTTCCAAAGAAACCTTATCCGAAAGACCTTAATGACTATAGACCTGTAGCATTGACATCACACCTGATGAAGGTACTAGAGAGATTGGTTCTCACACGTCTCCGTCCTCTAGTGAGCTCGGATATGGACCCTCTCCAGTTTGCCTACAGGCCGGGCATTGGTGTGGATGATGCCATTATCCACCTTCTAGATAGGACTCTCTCTCACCTGGAAAAACCTGGGAACACTGTGAGAATAATGTTCTTTGATTTCTCTAGTGCTTTTAATACCATACAGCCAGGTCTACTGAGAGACAAGCTGGGCCTTGTTGGCGTGGACCTCCAACTCTCCACCTGGATCCTTAACTACCTCATGAACCAACCTCAGTTTGTAAAGGTTCGGGACAGTGTGTCAGACACGGTGATCTGCAATACAGGGGCACCTCAAGGTACCGTTCTTGCCCCTTTTCTCTTCACACTGTACACTGCGGATTTTAAGTGCAACTCATCTAGCTGCTACTTGCAGAAGTATTCTGATGACTCTGCAATAGTAGGCCTCATCACAGGAGGAGATGAAAGAGAGTACAGAGATACTAACCAAGCTTTTGTGGAGTGGTGTCAGGGGAACCACCTTAGGATTAATTCTGGGAAAACCAAGGAATTGGTGGTGGACTTTCGCAAGGGAAAAAATCCACCAGTAGTGGTGAACATTCAGGGAAATGACATTGAGATAGTCGACACCTATAAGTACCTTGGTGTGAGCCTCAATAACAAGCTTGACTGGGCCAATCACTTGGATGCAGTGTACAGGAAGGGCCACAGTAGGCTTTATCTGCTCAGAAGGCTGAGAGCCTCCGGAGTTAGGGGGGCACTCCTTGCATCCTTCTTCAACTCTGTTGTGGCATCAGTCATCTTCTTTGGTGTGGCGTGCTGGAGTAGTGGCATATCAACCAGGGACAGGAATAGGCTGGGCAAACTGATTAGAAGGGCCAGCTCTGTCCTGGGATGCCCCCTTAATCCAGTTCAGGAAGTAGGCGACAGGAGGATACTGGCCAAGTTGAGCTACATGGTGCAGAATGATTCCTATCCCATGCATGAGACCGTGACAAAGATGTATAGTGCTGTCAGTGACCGGCTACTTCATCCTAAATGTGAGAGGGAGCGCTATCGAAAGTCCTTCCTTCCTGCTGCAGTTAGGCTGTATAGCCAGCACTGTCCAAAACGGAGAACGACTCAAACAGTGAACTGATAGATCCAAAGTTGTGATAGTCAGGTTATATCTTTTTTTTCATATATGTACCTACCTACTGTCAATGCAATGCCTTTATGCATCTGTATCTGTACTTGTTCCTGCCTTGCTGCTGTAATGCTCTGAATTTCCCCATGGTGGGACGATTAAAGGATTATCTTATCTTATCTTGTCTTATCTTAGATTCAGTCTTACCAGCCTGGTGCAGGGCTACAATTTTGTTTCTGGTTTCCTTTGACAGCTATTTGGTCTTCACCATAGTGGAGTGTGAGTGCTTGAGGTTGTGGAAAGGTCTTTTACATTGATAACAAGTTCAAACAGGTGCCATTACTACAGGTAATGAGTGGAGGACAGAGGAGCCTCTTAAAGAAGAAGTTACAGGTCTGTGAAAGCCTGAAATATTGCATGTTTTTAGGTGACCAAATACTTATTTTCTAAAATAATTTGAAAATTAAATCTGGCCAAATCAGACAAGGTGATTTTCTGGATTTTTCTCAATTTTGACTCTCATAGTTGTGGTCTACCTATGATGTCAATTACAGGCCTCTCTCATGTTTTTAAGTGGGAGAACATGCACAATTGGTCGCTGACTGAATACTTTTTTCCCCACTGTATCTGCATCCGGCTGTCTCGTGAATGTGTAGACCATCTAACTTTCATCAAAATGAACAATTCATGGATTTCCAATAACTTTTGCACCCAGTCGCAGTCTGGCAAGACTACATGGTGGCGTCATTTTTAGTGTCATGCCTTGATCTTACGTTATTGCAGTCTGTACCATCTTTGTAGTGTCTTCTTGTCACGTGAACCCGTCCTGTGTGACACGACCCGCAGGCCGGTAACTAAAACAACAAGACATGGCACGTGTAATTGTCCTGTGTGACACGACCCGCAGGCCGGTAACTAAAACAACAAGACACGGGGGAAGGGGAAATAGTTACAATGGTGGGCCCTGTGATAGGGAATGGGGACATGGAGACATCCTGCACTCCCCTGAGTCAGTGTCCCTCACACTCCTAACGTTCCCTATACAGGCTCACCTGTCGCCGAACCGGAACTTGTCACCCTAGCACACCCTACACCTATCCCTTGCTAGGGAGCTGGGTGGTGCAGGCACTGGCCCCACCGCTGTACTAATACACACTAGGAAAAATACAAACAGGGAAACACCACTTAGCTTTGCTCTGTTGCTATTGCTCTCAGCAACAGAGTCCACCACCAGAATGCAGCTTTCCTCCAGAATAGCTGCTACTTCTCCAAGCTTTGTCAGAGCTGCAAGGAACACCTCTCTGTAATTCCTTCCTTCACCAGACTTTACATCAGAGCTCCCCTGAGCTGCTCTCTGTAGTTCCTTCCTTCACCAGTCTTGGTTTGAAATGAGCAATATCACCAACACCTGCTCATAGACCATGTGACCCTATATAGGAAAAGGGAATGGTCAAATCATCAGGGGCCAAAAGCTGCTATAATCCCAGTGACCACCGGGGGCAAAAGGCAAAGCAAAGAAAACATCAAGTGCAATGACCCTAACGGCCACCGGGGGCAAAACTAGAACTGAAACCACCAGCTTAAGGAAAAAAAAAAGGTTACTAGTGCTTTTATCTGTCATGATCCAGCATGGATCATGACAGTACCCTCCCGTAATGAGGGGCCTCTGGACACTCAAGACCGCTCCTCATCAAGGAACCACCTACAGAGGGGACTCCCAGAACCAGAGTTCACCCCTGCAACTACCTGCATGTCAGGTTGATGACAAACGAGCACCGCTGGTATTGCCAATGTATGTTCTGGAGGCACCAAACATCTCCGAAGCGCCGACCTGGGGAACGAGTTGTGTATGTGTATGTTTGGGGGTAACTCGAGCTGGTAAGACTCCGCAACACACTTTCACTGGATGTTTTTTGGTGGCCACCCATACATGCTCGTTCACACACAGGTCCGGACCTGAACGTTTATTGCCACACATAAGTTTGTCACAATATGGTGAACTCTTACTGGAACTGACAACAGAGGCGTCCCCCTGTGTCACCACACTCACACCCCCGCAATTCACCAAGGGGCTCACCACC
The DNA here is from genome assembly GCF_039654945.1 of Dendrobates tinctorius. Classification (NCBI taxonomy): domain Eukaryota; kingdom Metazoa; phylum Chordata; class Amphibia; order Anura; family Dendrobatidae; genus Dendrobates; species Dendrobates tinctorius. The sequence continues at coordinate 23,080,554 of NW_027361832.1, forward strand.
CTCCAACCCCTTCCACCACGAGGTCTGCACCTCCCAGGGTTGGATAATGGTGAGGGTCGAGACTTGCCCCTACTCTCCTGCAGCACATCTGCTGCTCACACTGGAGAGAAAGGGGTCGGTTGAAGAGAGACGGCAGAGACAGTAGTCCCTAGGCAGCAGCCCTCACACGACTGCCCCCAGCTGACCACTTCCCTCGCCCGCCAATCTATTACCGGGTTGTGTTTTTTCAGCCAAGTGAGACCTAAAACGATAGGTACTGGCATTCCCTCCAAGTCGTAGCATGACAAGGACTCCTCATGATGTCCTATACGTAGATGGATATTTTCTACGACTTGGGTCAAGCTCCCCTGGCTCAGTGGAACAGAGTTTATGGCCTGGACGCTTATAGGTTGGGCTAGCGCCCTACACCTCAGGCCATGAGTCTGGACAAAGCAAGCATCCACCAGACTAACTCCTGCTCCGCTGTCCACAAGCACCGATATCACCTCTGGTACCCCGCCAGCCAACACCTTTGCTGACATACTACCTTGGGAGGGAAAAATGGAGGAAATATACACTCCCTGGTCACCTCCCTCCAAGCGACCAGGGGAATGCGGCTTCTCAGATGGCACAGATAATTTGGCACGGGTTGGGCAAGTCTTCAGGACATGACCAGTCTGCCCACAGTAAAAACATGCCGACACCACTCCCCGAACTATAGGCTGCTCCGTACACAAACTAACTCCACCTACTTGCATTGGTTCATCTGGAGACTTGGCACGCACTGGGGAGGCTCTCTTGAAATGGCCCGGCTTCCCATGGTAAAAGCATACCCCCCACCACGACGAGCCGCAGACACCCCCTTTTTTGTACCAACAACACCGGGCTGTCTGGGTTCCTTCGTCCACATTGGTGGGTCCTCCTCCCTAGCGAGGACAACAGGGGGCACATTTCATGTATGTCTCTCCCTAAGGTGTCTATCCACCCTGATGGCAAGGGATATGGCAGCCTCCAGCGACCTGGGGGCGGCGTACTGCACCAGAGTATCCTGCAACTTTGGAGACAGACCCTGCACAAATTGACTCCTAAGTGCAGGGTCATTCCACTGAGTGTCAGTGGCCCACCTCCTAAACTCTGAGAAGTACTCCTCAGCAACCCGGGCTCCCTGTTTACACCTACGGAGTCGGGATTCCGCCAGGGTGACGCCATCAGGATCCCCATGCACTAGCGCGAAAGCCGCAAAAAACTTGTCCACGGACTCAAATGATGGTGAATCGTCTGGCAGGGAGAAGGCCCAGGATTGGGGATCCCCCTTAAAAAGGGACATAATGATTCCCACCCATTGCTCTTCACTCCCTGATGAACGAGGGCGCAGCCTGAAGTATAGTTTACAGGCTTGCTGAAATACCAAGAATTGATCTCTCCCTCCAGAAAACCTGTCAGGGAGGGATATCTTGGGTTCTGGCTGAGGCTGTCTCTGAACCAAGCCCCCAAAGCCCACCAACAGCTGCAGTTGCTGCACCAACTCACCGTGCAGCCCCCTAATCTCATCCGTAAAGATTTGCAGCATTTTGGCAAAGGATTGCATTGGGTCTGTGGCTCAGCAGAAAAAAAAAATGTATGGTTGGTGATAATGTCACGTGGACCCGTCCTGTGTGACACGACCCGCAGGCCGGTAACTAAAACAACAATACATGGCAAGTGTAACTGTCCTGTGTGACATGACCCGCAGGCTGGTAACTAAAACAACAAGACACAGGGGAAGGGGAAACAGTTACAACAGTGGGCCCTGCGATAGGGAACGGGGATGTGGAGACCTCCTGCACTCCCCTGAGTCAGTGTCCCTCACAATCCTAACATTCCCTATAGAGGCTCCTCACCTGTCGCCGAACCGGAACCTGTCACCCTAGCACACCCTACACCTATCCCTTGCTAGGGAGCTGGGTGGTGCATGCACTGGCCCGACCGCTGTACTAATACACACCAGGGAAAAATACAAACAGGGAAACACCACTTAGCTTTGCTCTGTTGCTATTGCTCCCAGCAACAGAGTCTACCACCAGAATACAGCTTTCCTCCAGAATAGCTGCTACTTCTCCAAGCTTTGTCAGAGCTGTAAGGAACACCTCTCAGTAGTTCCTTCCTTCACCAGACTTTACACCAGAGCTCCCTTGAGCTGCTCTCTGTAGATCTTTCCTTCACCAGTCTTAGTTGGAAATGAGCAATATCACCAACACCTGCTCATAGACCATGTGACCCTATATAGGAAAAGGGAATGGTCAAATGATCAGGGGCCAAAATTCTATAATCCCAGTGACCACCGGGGGCAAAAGACAAAGCAAAGAAAACATCAAGTGCAATGACCCTAACGGCAACTGGGGGCAAAACTAGAACTGAAACCACAAGCTTAAGGAAAAAAAAAGGTTACTAGAGCTTTAATCTGTCATGATCCAGCATGGATCATGACATTTCTGTTCCTGTTGTTTCTACTGCTGTTGATGTAACAAACAATTTTTTGAAGTGTGGAGACTCCAAGTTGAGTCTCCATCTGGTGAGTTGCCTGTGGTGGAAGGTGTTACGGGCTGGCGGAATGCACCAAATAATAAAGATGGAATAATATTTGAGGTGCGTTCACAGCCCAGGGCCCACCGTGCAGAGGTGAACAACTGCAGCTAAACAATGAGGAGAAGGCATGTAGGGGAAAGCCAGACACCGGTGGGTAACCACTAACCCGGTACTAGCAGGAACGAACTCCATTAATTCATGTAGTTCACGCTAGCCAGTGAACAACTGCAACCTGTTAAAGTCACAGGTCGCGGTAATGGGAACCACCGCTTGGAGCGGGTGCAATGTCCGCCCTGACGGACGCCACTAACCAGCCTGTCAACGGTGCTGGAAAGCGCACATACGGCGCACAGCGTTGCTTTGGCGGACGCTGCGGTAGCAGTAGTCCAGGAGGCCTGTACTGGCCGACACCCAGGGCGCTAGTGGATGATGAGGAGACACACTGCGGCACTAAGCAGTGTGAGAGCTACGGTGCTGACTCTGATTCCTAACCATAACTCATACCTAATATCCAAGGAGGGGGGAATTATAATGCGTCAGTCACCAGGCTCATTCATCCATCATCACACATACACTAAGCACTATAGCCTCAGAGTCTATCATAGTGCATGGCGGGGTGGCCATGCAAACCTTTTATAGCCGTGTCCTTCCGGGACCTTCCTGATCCTCCTGATGGTCCAATCAGAACTGGAGAAGGACCTGAGCATGTGACTCCCGATCCCCAATGGGAGATTGTCTCACGAGCATGCTCAGTGCAGCGAAGGAAGGACTTAGACTCTGGAGTCTTTTGCTGGACCAGAGGAGGCAGCAGCACCCAAGCCCACACTGCTGGTGTCAGCAGAATGCTGGGATCGAGGAATCTGCTGAGCAAGCTTCACTGTGGCCGAAGAAGAATGGGAGACCACCGACGGCAATGCTCGGGATTCCCGCTGTGCAACGCCCGGAACCCGACGCCTAACAGAAGGTGTGTCAGAAGCCTATTTTACTGTTTATACTCTGTGGAATTTGATGCCACTTTAGAGGTATGCGACAATTATTTTTTGAAATATGGATACTCAAAGTTGGGTCTCCATCTGGTGGGTTGCCTTTGTATGTTGGGTTCCTAGACAGGGAGGCCAGCACTTACTTTTTAGTCAACTACCTTTGTTACCTTCCTTACTTTTTTTTACCAATAGTACTGTATGAAACTTTTCTTTGTGCCATCTGAGTGTGGCTGGAAAAAAAAGGAGGTGTTGCATGACGTATCAGGGCTCCCAGTACAGAAGGCCTACACTAGTCCCTCATCCACCTCTTAGTTTCAACTTAATTTGGAAGCTGTAAATACTGGCTCAGACCCTGTCTCTTGCATGGCCCATGCCTGACTGCTGCACCATTAAAAAATGTCTACTGAGCGTGAATTTATGCAACTTTTCATGGTGTCTGCCCCTAATGGGAGCTTTTTGGGCATTTTTTTGCCCCCCCCAAGGTGATCTCAATGCGTTTGGTTTTGCCTCCCATTGAATTTAATAAGGTTCTGATAAGTTTGATGAACCTTTCGTCAAACTGTTGAACATCGGTCCATTCACCAAATCCGAACCAAACTTTGAAAGGTTCGGTCATCTCTAGTCATGACGAATGCCATGATATCACAGTGTTAAAGGGCATCTGATGCCTGGAAACCATGGATTGGAGTAAAGCTGCTAAAGAGAATGAAAGGAAAAGGGAATGAGAACATAAGAGGCACAAAGGACCATACTGCAGGCTGCAGGGAAGAAAAGACAGATGAAAGGTGAGTATTTTATTTATTTTATAAAATGTTAGCCCTCCCTTTTCTATTAAAGAAAATGGTGGCCACATCAGACTGCCATTTTTCAGAATTTGCACAAAGCAAATAACTAAAAATATGTATTTTTGATAATACAATTTTTGGCAAAAATTCAAGCAGAATTCAAGTACACTTGAGAAGATTTGCTCATCCTTAGTGACCACACGTTGCCTTAAAAACATTATCAAAGCATCATTCATTTCTCAGGTAAACTTGCAAACAGTTTTTGAAGGAACAGAAAGTTAGTTCTGAACATTTTGGAGAATTAAGCACAGATCTTCTGTGTATGTAGGCTTGTTAAAATACACACCTATTATGTGTTGATATAGATGTGTTTTTTGTTTTCTCTCTTTGTCTTTTGTTAATTGATAAAAATAAACTATTAACACCTCTAATTTTAAAGTATTCTTCATTTGCAGCCTTTTTTCACAGTGGCTGAACCTTTTGCACGGTACTACACATTAAATATGATAGTTGGGCCATGTCATTTGTTTTGGATTGAGGACTTGGCTTTGGGAACCACAAGCTTTGCCAAGAAAGGATGGGAATGCAATAAAGGAAATAGGAAAGATAAGGTTCATAAGCAGTGAAAATAGTATTACTTGGCAAGAAATAAAAACCCCAGGCCTTTCCCTCATCACAGGCATTAATAAGCCTTCCAATTATCATAGCCAAAAGAACTGCAAACAAGCACTTAGCATAAATGTGAGAGGCTTGTATCCATTTATTCAAAATAATTTTATTCCAAGTTTCTTTTCTCTATTTCAGACAAATCACTACATTGGCAAAAATCTTCTCCTGGTAACAGTCTGCTGTCCTGTGGCTCATCGTACACATATATGCTATGGCCACCATACCAGGAAGGTCATTTAAAAAATAAAAGTGCCAAGGCTAAATTGTCTTACGATGAAGTAAACAGTGGAGCTGTTTAGTTTGTGCATTATTTGTGGGCATGGTTATGCAAAAAAAGTGTGTTTATGCAAATATGGTCCAATAACTTAGAGCGGTGCAAGCTATCTATCCAGCGATTCTGGAGTGTCTAGGACCTGTTGTGCTGCACGGTCTTGCAAAATGGGTGAACATGCTGTCCACAATCTCAGCAGGTGTAATCGGCTTTCTGCTGTTCCAAATTGGGCAGAACCACACCCTACTTAAACTCTCTGGATGCTCCTGAGAGTTAACAGTTTATACTGAATTTGCTCTTTGTCTACTGCTATTCCCAGTTATCTGAACAGCTTATTTGATACCTGTTACTGACCTTGGACTGTAGTAATCTTCCACTTGTCTGATGACTTTTCCTCAGACTCTGTTGTCCTTGTACTGACTTCTGATTTTGATCTGGCTAGTTAACTGTCCCCACCTACCTGGCTGAACTGGTCAGCAGCAACTCTTTGGACACAACCTAATGGACCTTTTTGTAAGTCCAGATACCTGTATAGAGTTTAAAGGGGTAAAGTTCTTCTGGGACCTTCACTACTGAGTGGCTTGTGCAAAATCTGTCGGTGGAAACCCTAATATTGTCTTGTTTGCTTACCAAATCCACACTGCACTCTACTTTCTGGTTAAAAAGTAAAACAATATCACCATAAACTTATATTTTTTAACGTTTATAGCACTGTACTCTAATTTAATATGCCTTTTTCATAAATGTCCTAAATGTTTAGGGGCATCAAGCCCAAGAAATATCTCTAACTCCGTAAGTAAAATAGATGCATAAATATAAAAAAGACAACTTTCTAACGTGATAGAATGAGATTCAAGACCTCAGCAGTAACCTATCCCTTCCTATTACTTAATAGTAAAAATCAGTTATAAAAGGTCTAGAATTTAGTTTTGTAGATAGCATTCTCAAAAAAAACTCAGTCTTTCTTTAAAATAAATCAATTGTATGTTTGATAATATACCCCTAAATAATAAAGTCACACAGCTACTATATAATACCACTATGTAAAGGAATAAAGAATGTCACCACATATGGCCACCACATAGTGTGTCCACCATATTGTTATTCCACTCTAGTAACATTCTTTGACATCTTCATGACTACTGTAATTTTTACTCCCAATTTCAAGGCTCAATACATTTTACCAGAAATATGACTCCTGGAATCAAATACTAAAATTGGTAATTATTTAAGCATACATTGACTATGCCATTTATTCAATTTTTTATCAATTTTTACATTTTCATAGAAGTGAATACCTAAGTTGAAAATTCTCAGATGTCTGAACTCGCTGTATAATTTGGATTTCTGTTTTTTTTTTTTCATATACGGTATATCCATCATATTACACCGGAAAGAAGTGTCTGTGATATCTCCAATGATGTAGACCTTTCATACATATTCATATGGACAACACCAGAGAGGTTAAAATTCTGATCCATTCCTTTCCATCTGTCATAGAGGCAGAAAAAGCTATTTGAATGAATCGCTGATAAGCCGTACTGCCAAGTACAGGGAACAAAAGATTTCAATATGACGATGTCTTCATGTCTTGGATGTGAAGTTTATTCTTGCTGTGTGTTCTGTTAAATAATATTTAGCAGTTTGAGATTTGAATCAGAATCTTGCAAACCAAAATCACTCTGGCAATTTACAGAGGTTCATCTCTTGACATAGCACTGTCACTATGCCACTTGTCTACTGCTATGGTATGGTACAGAAGACATTATTAATTTCTATTTTTTATTGGTATGTGGTAGAACTCTATATTGTGTATGTACGGCTTAGGATTAAATGTAACATTTGCTCATATGTTCATTGCGCTAGCAAAATTTTTGTTTGGTAGACTATTTGTTTTTGATTTTTTGCGATGACATTGTCTCTGATTAGAGTTGAGCAAATCTCCAGAAATTTGATTCAGGCAGATTTGCTCAATTCAAGTGGAGTGGGGGGTTAAAGTGCATTGAATAAACTTGATGCAAATTGTTTCAGCTGGGAGGAGATAAAAAAATCTTAAGGCCCCGTCACACTCACCGATGCACCTGCAATCCCGACAACGATACGACCTTGTCAGGATCGCTGGTGCCTCACTACATGATCGCTGGTGAGCTGCCAAGCAGGCAGCTTCACCAGCGATCAGGACCAGCGAAAACGCTGGCATCTAAGGTAAATATCGGGTAACTAAGCACGCGCGGCACTTAGTTACCTGCTGTGTACCTTGGATACCAGCGCCCTAGCGTGAGCATGCAGGTATCTAAGGTACACAGCGGGTAACTATGTGACGCGCGCGCTTAGTTACCTGATATTTACCTTAGATATCAGCTCCCAACGTCTGCTTACAGCGCTGGGATCTCGCTGATCGTCGGTCTCCTGCTGCCACACGCAGCGATGCACGCTTGCCAGCGGGAGACCAACGATCAAAAAATGGCCCAGGACTTTCAAGCACGATCAGCGATACCCGGCGGGGGGGGGGGGGGGGGCGGTCGCTGATGTGTGTCACACACAGCGAGATCGCTGTTGCGTCTCAAAATCAGCAATCTCGCTAGCAATCTCGCTGTGTGTGACGGGGCCTTTATACTCAGCTCTCCTTGACCCATGCTGTTCCTATCCCACCACACAAAGTCTGAGGAAGGAAAGGAAGGAAGGAAGGAAGGAAGGAAGGAAGGAAGGAAGGAAGGATTGTGGTGGGACAGTTATGGTAGAGCCAAGGAGAGGTGACATACAGATTTATTGAACCCCTTCTTGCTTTCTATTATCAGGGAAAATGGAGGCCAACCAGCATCTATTCACCTGAAGCGATTAGCAAAGAAATATTTTGTACAATTCAAGATGAATTTGATTTTCCTTGAAACTATTCTTTCATCTCCATCTGTGATCATGGAAAAAAAATTCAACACATAAAATATCGATCCCTAACAACTTCCAGATATATCTACAGTACATCAAACTATTGACCCTGTTGGACAGGCTGGGGAACATTTTTTCTGTCAAGGGCCATTTGGATATTTATATCATTCTTTGCGAGCTGTACAAAAGGATTAACTTGAAAATTACCCTACTATATTTGGTCCAACATTTAATTTATTCAATTAACTCTTAATGTGATGGCTGAAACTGCTTCTCTTTGGTATGGCTGTGATGTTAAGTGGTATGCATGATGCTGCTACTCGTAACTGCTGTTCCAGATTTGTATTGGTCTGGAGCACAGGGGATTCTCTGCGATAAGTTTTGTAAAGAACTCACAGCAGTAAGCAGTACCAAAGCATGTACAGTATATTACACTGCAGGTCTCCTCATAGTGGGAAATCCATCACTGCTCATGTTACATGTATAGAACTTCAGCAGTAGATTTACAGTATATACCTCACATAGGAGACAACGAGACTACTTTTTATACATCACAGGAGACACGGAGACTGCCTTATACACATCACATAAAAGACACCAAGACTGCCATATACATATCACATAGGAGACACCGAGACTGCCATAAACATCACAAAGGAGACACTGAGACTGCATTATATACATCAGAGGAAACATGTGGCTGCGGTATAAATATCACAGGAGAAATGAGACTTTGGCATAGACATCATAGGAGATATAGACCTGGGGAATATACATCACATAAGATATGGGGTTGGAAGACCTAGCCAGTACCACATTTTCTAAAGAGTAAAGGTTAAGAGAGAAGACAGGAGCTAAAGGGTGGAAGTCACCAGAGGACTCAGGAATACATACCTCCCCTGTGATGTATAAAAAGTAGTCTCGGTGTCTCCTAAATGATGTATATACTGCAAATCTTCAACTGCCAAAGTTCTATACATGTAACGTAAGCAGTGATGGATTTCCCACTATGAGGAGACCTGCAGTGTACTATACAAGTGTGGCGCCCCTGAGGCTTCAGTCGCCACAGAGGTACTGCACCTTCTCCTAAGGTGTGGTACCCCACCATCCAGGTAGGGTGGGAACTCCCTTTCGCATTCCAACACCTCCACCCCACACACAGGATAGTTCAGCAGGGACCCATCCATGCTTTATGCTGGAAAGGTCATAGGATGCCTTTTGTGGTCCCTGGCTTCGTAACACGGGAGGTGCTGGGGAGGCGGGTGGTGTTAGCTATTAAAGAGAGGGAAGGTGTAGGATTTCAGGTCAGTCTGGGGTGAGTCCCAGAGAAGGAGGTCAGTCTGGGGTGAGTCCCAGAGAAAGGAAGTCACTCAGACAGGAGTGAGGATCCCTGGAAGAGGGATGGAGGAAGGAGTGCTGCAGCTGCCTCAGTGACCTGAGCCAGCTGGCACGGGAAAGGAACAGAAGGAAGGAGACGTAGACTGGAGACTACAGATTCCATAAGAGAGATAGAACAGATCGGAACGAAGGAGAATAGAAGGACGGTGGGAAGCAGGTTGAGAAAGAGAGAGAACCCTTCCAGTCCAGAGCGCAAAGGTCAGGGCCCGGTCCCCGAGGTTGATTGGATCTTTATGTCCGGCAACAGACACCGGAGGAGTAGTGAGCCACTAACGCCTTACTCCCATCATACACTTGGGACACAACAGCAACTGGATAGTGAGCCGGGATGCAGAGAGGAGTCCCCGAAGCAGGCTACATCTGTCTGTCATACAAGTAGAGACTAGGAACACCTAGAGAGATGCATTCCAGAGTAACTAAGTACTGGAGTGCTTCGCACCTAAAGGCGCATTGGAGGAGTTGCTCAGTAAGGTACATATTGGCGGAGTGTGGAGGGGAGAATCCTATCCTGCCTGGAGGTTGGCTGGGGCCCTGACCTGAAGAGCACAGTGCGGAGGCAGGCATTTGTGTGAACTGCAAACAGTGAGTAAAGCTTTGGAACCGCATACTCTGGTGTCCTCCAGTTATTCAAGCACAACTACACCTGGGTACCAGCATCTATACCATTCTGCGCCTCTCCTCATCCATTGCACCTACACTGCCCTGGGACTACAGTTCCACCTGTGGGGAGCTACACCACCTTTGTTGCACCACACCATCAGTCCCAGCGGATCTGCATGCAGCGTTGGCTCAACATCTTACTTGTCAAACACCACGGGTGGCGTCACGAACTATCCAAATAAACTATTACACCATTAACATCACCGCCATTGATATTGGGCATCCAGGGCCACGGACCGGTTCACCGCTGCTGTGACACACATTCCCCCTTACACCGGCCCGGTACCGAGTACCCCGCAGCCCTTGGTGTGAGGGGCGACCCACAAGCTTACATGCAAATCTACAAAAGAATGGCTTCGCCCAAAAAATGTCAAAGTTTTAGAATGGCCCAGCCAGAGCCTAGACCTGAATCCAAGAGAAAATCAATGGGTTGACTTGAAGAAGGAGCTATATACAGGAGATGACCATGCATTCTGACATATTTGGAGCGCTACTGCAAGGAAGAATGTCTAAAAAGCTGTCTTAAATTCACTGTGTATTTCTGCCAGTTGCAACCAAACAAGTTTAGTTTTTGTTTTATTTTTTTTTTTTACCAGAAAAGATTTCAGTTTATTTTTCAGTTGAATTGTACAGATTACGGATGGAATATTTTAAGAAGTGATTCTTCTTGGTGTGTTTTTTTGTAAAGTGGCAAAAACCTGGCATTTTAACACTGCTATATAGACTTTTTATATCCACTGTAAGATATTCATGTTTTTCTTTCAAGTCGTGAAGTTTTGCTAAACATCACAGCCATTGTGGTAGTGCGCTATGGTAAAACAGCTAAATGTGATAGTAATTTTTACAGTGCATTGTAAGAACTGATATTAGAGATACCGTATGTTCATGCTAAAATGGAAGAGTGAAATTATCTATTACAGACATATGATGCTTTGTAATGTTATATGCACTTACATTATAAGACATGTTAACAAGCTCCGGCAGCCTCTATATTATTATCAGCTATTTGCCAGAGGAACAAGAATACATTTATATCAACATATTCTAAACCGGTCTCTCACACTAATAGGCCTGTCACTGCGGTATATTATTGTCATTGATATCTGATTGTGGCTTTGTCATACCTAGACAGATATATTACCTCACTTCTTGTTCACTGGTCACATTTCCAACTCTTTTTTTTTTCTCGCAGTAAATTACATTTTTTTTGCTTTTCATTCAGAATGACAAAATTCTATTACTAATGTGCTGCAGAATGTAATGTACATTGTAGAATTTCAATGCAGCCGGCTGGCATGTCACCAGAGTTCATTGTTGAAACCTTACTATCTCCATTAATTCATGCACAGAATAAGCTAAGAGGGAGAATAAAATGTTCTTAAAGGAAATTAAAGTAACATTGTTAGCCAAAAAAGAAACGTCAATTGCACGAAATTGGGTTTTGTTAAATTAAGAGCATGACAATTTATAATAAAATACATTACAGATAATAAAGCGCTATGTAATTTTCATTACGGTGACTGAATAGAGGAAGCGCTGTTAAAGAAATCTCAGATGTGTTGCTGGCAACAAAAGTAGCATTGAGGACATAAATTGGATGAAACGAGAGATAGTCCAAGCAAGTTTGATGTGCAAGTTTATCTCCGTAATAGAGCTAAAGAACTTTGTTAAAAAAGCGTTTCCATCAAAGTTTTTATCCTCTTAATATATTGCAATCATCTTATTGTAAAGCACTCTGCGCTTTCACTTGCTCATTTTACTTTTGTATCCAGCTAATTCTTCTAATTTACATTAGGTTGATGATATAACATGATTTAAAACAGACTTGCTGCATCCTTCTAAGCTCTATGAAGAGACATTAAGTCTCGTTTCCCTGCATGAGTCATCATTAGAAATACAATTCTACATCACTGCAAAATCCTCGGCAGGGGGAACAAGTGGAGCAGCTGGGTCAGAATTTGAAGAGGAGGTTTGGCTGAGCTGCCAGGGACTTTGCAATGATGTAGAATTGTAGCTCTGCTACATCTACATGAGACTAAACAGGGATTCTATGAAAACTATGATAAGCAGCCCAGTAAGTAATACATCCCTGGAATAAGACATTCTTGCCCTATGCTATGCTGCAGATTACATAAAAAAAACCTACTGACAGATTCCCCTGACCCCTTCACCCCGAGCCTGTTTTCACCTTCATGACCGAGCCAAATTTTGCAATTCTGACCAGTTTCAATTTATCTATATATATATATATATAAACGCCTTATCATGTCTGTCTGTAACCAATATCCCGCTGCGCTGATTGGTCGCGGCCGCCAGTCCCCCGCCAGGCCGCAATCAATCAGCAACAGGCGCAGTGCGCAGGTGCAGTCCGCAATTAGCAGGACGCATGCTACCGCTACCATGCCGCGGGTCATCTCCGGGCGCACGGGTGTCAGCGGCGATGCAGCCAGAGATGCCCGGCGCTAGCTGGTACCCAGGGTCCGGAGGAGAAGAGACTCCTTCGGACCCTCGGTACCATAAACGTGTAAAAAATAGAATTACAATAAAAAATAGTGATCTCACCTTCTGACGGCCCCCGGAATCTGTCCCTCCTCTCCACGCTGCCGGCATCTTCCATTCACAGTATTGCTTTGCGCGAAATACCGCTGATGACGTCGTGCTCTCGCAAGAGGGACAGATTCCGGGGGCCGTCGGATGGTAAGTTTATCACATTTTTTATTTTAATCTGCCACTGACCATATTCTAGAGTACCCGATGCTTTAGAATCAGGCCAACAGCTAGTGAGGTAATAAATCTGGAACACTTCAACGGATCCCACTGATTCTGAGATTGTTTTTTTTCGTGACAGATGGTACTTCATGAAATTAGTAAAATTTGTTCATTATGACTCGCGTTTATTTGTGAAAAAAACGGAAATTTGGTAAAAATGTTGCAATTTTCAAACTTTAATTTTTATGAACTTAAATCAGAAAGTTTTGTCACACAACATACATTTACCACATTTGAAGTGACTTTGAGGGCTCTATAAGACAGAAAATACCCAAAGGTGACACCATTCTAAATACTGCACCCCTCAAGGTGTTCAAAACCACATTCAATAATTTAATTAACCCTTCATGTGTTCCACAGAAATTAATGCAATATGGAAGTATAAAATGAACATCCAACTTTTTTTTACAAAAATATTAATTTTACACCCAAATTTTTTTTATTTCACAAAGTTAACAAGAGAAAATTTTTGCAAAGTTAACAGGAGAAAATGCACCACAAAATTTGTTTTGCAATTCCTTCTTAGTATGACGATACCCAATATGTGGACAAAAACTACTGTTTGGGTGCATGTCAGGGCTTGAAAGGAAAGAGCACCATTTCACTTTTTGAAAATAATATGTGTTGGAATAATTAGCTGACGCCATGTCACATTTAGAGAGCCCCTGATGTGCCTAAAGAGTGAAAACGGCCCACAAGTGACCCCATTTTGGAAACTAGATCCTTCAGGGAACCTATCTAGATGTATGGTGAACACCTTGAACCCTCAGGTGCTTAACAGAAGTTTAACTTTGAGCCATGAAAATAAAGAAATTACATTTTTATACAAAAAATTTTTTGTAACCCCAAATGTTGCATTTTTACAAGGATAACAGGAGAAATTTCACCATACAATTTGTTGGAGATTTCCTCCTGAGAACTCTGACACCCAATTTGTGGGGGGAAAACTACTGTTTTGGCGCACAGCAGGGCTTGGAAGGAAAAAGCACTATTTCACTTTTTGAATTGCTGGAACTATTATTACATGTCAAATTTGCAGAGCCCCTGATATGCCTAAACAGTGGAATTCCCTCACAAGTGACTAGAGGAGAGCAAACCTTTCAAAGTTCAGTTTGGTTTGGATTGGCCAAACGGACCTCCGTTCGCCGAACAGTTTGCAGAACAGTTCAACAAACTTATCTGAATCCCAATAGATTCAATGGAAGTCAAAACCAAATGCATAAACAACACATTAAGGGGTGACAAAAAGGCTGCCAAACAGCTAAAATCAGGGGCAGACACCATGAAAAGTGGCATAAATTGACCCACAGTAGAAATTTGCAAATGTCACAGCAGCAGACAGCCATGGGTCATGCATGAAGTATCAAGGCCTGACTCAGCATTTAGATTATAGCTTGGAATTAAAGTTTCAATAAGGACCCATTGGTTCAGGGAGCAGTGTAAGCCTTCTTAGCTGGGAAACCACACACCTCATGCAACATCTCCAATTCATTTTTTTTAATCCAGCCACACTCAGATGGCATGTCTCTACAAGTCACATCATTTTGAAAACTAGAGTTCTCAAGGAATTCATGCAGACATGTTGTGAGCACCTTGAACGTACAGGTGCTTCTCAGAATTTACAAACTAACAGCGTTGATCAGTGAAAATGAAAAAAATATACATTTTCCCACAAAAATGTTGGTTCAGCCCCAATTTTATTCATTTTCTCAAGTACAGGAAAAAATGGATCCCAAAAAGTGTTGTGCAATTTCTCTTGAGTAAGGGTACTGTCACACTTAGCGATGTACCAGCGATCCCGACCAGCGATATGACGCGGTCAGGATCGCTGGTACATCGCTAAGTGGTCGCTAGTGAGCTGCCACACAGGCAGATCTCACTAGCGACATCGCTGGGGGCGGGGGTCGCTACTTACCTGTCACACCAGGCGATCCTGCGTCCTCCCGCCCGGCTCCACGCGTCGCTCGTCGTCACAGCAGGAAGCGCCGCAGGAAGCAGACGATGAGAAACAGTCCTGGACGTTCTCGCGCGATCAGCGATAACCAGCGGGGGAGCCAGTCGTAGGTAAGTATCAGACACAGCGATATCGCTAGCAATATCGCTATAACGTCACTAGTTATAGCGATATTGCTAGCGATATCTCTTAGTGTGACATGCCCTTAAGCCGATACCCCACATGTGGTCAAAAGTAACTTTTGAAGCACAGTGTAAAGCACAGAAGAGAAGTGCCATATTTGGATTTAGGTTTTGCTTAGCTAGTTTGAGGTTGCCATGTCATATTGGCAGAGCCCCCGAGGTTCCAGAATAGCAGAACCCCGATAAGAGACTCCACTTTCCAAACTACACCTGTCAATGAATTCATCTAGATCATATTTACACCACAGCTGAGTCACAAAATGTATAGAACTGGGCAGTGAAGAACAAAATAATTACATTTTTACTTCCAAAATTTTGTTTTTACATTTTTACACTGGGAAATCGATAAAAATGGCACCAAAATTCGTACTACAATTTTTGCTGAATGTACAAATACCCTATATATGGCTGTACAGTACTGCTTAGCCATACGGCAAGACTCAGGAGGAATGGAGCGCTATTTGCCTCCTGAAGCGCAAATTTTGCTAGAATAGATGGCAGACTCCATTTACAAAGCACCTAATTGATAGAAGAGCAGAATCCTCCCTCAAATGACCTCATTTTGGAAAATATACCATTTAGCAATTTATCTACAGGTGTAGTGACATGGTGACAATTTTTACTCCATTGGTGTTTTCCAGAAAAAAGCAGCACTGGATGTTGCTGAGTGAAAATTGCAAACTGCTGTTGTATTGACCTGTACATTGAAGTAACCAGTATGTTATAGTGCCCGTACATTGTGCCCAGCTCATGAACCTATAAATTAGAGGGGCTCTTATCACTACAGAAGTACTAAACATGTGAACACTAACTGCAGTTTAGGCACACTGTGGTGCTCAGATGTGATAAGGGCATTTGGATTAGGGAGCAAAGAATTTGCTGAATTTGTTTTGGGGTGGCGAGGAGCCATTTAGCTTTTCCAGAGCCTTTGTATTTCAAGCAACGTGGAAGCCTCCTATATTTCCATTGACAGATGATGGACCTGAGAGGGGACTTGCTTTTTTTGTGGATTGAGCTGAAGCTTTTATTGGGAACATTTTACATAACATTTTGGGTCACATTTATCTGGCGAGCTGCGCTGAGCACTTACATGGGGGTTTCGATATAAATCTTTGAGAGATGTGATTCAGATGAAATCCCCAAGGGATCCATTCACTTTAATGAGGCAGCAGAATTACTCTGGACTCCATATGGCCTCTGTCCAGCGTCGTCCTTGCTTTCAGAAGTGCACAAAAATGTGGCCGACGGCACTTTTATGCATTCCTTAAAAGACGGACAGCGCCGGATCATAGGCTAGACACCATCCACAGTGTCTCCATCTTCCTTCCTTATAGTGAATCTTCTGTCAGTTGTTCTGTCTGTATCATGTATTTCAGAGATTTACACAGAAACCCACAGCAGGATAAGTGTGAGCCTAGCCTTACTGTGATCTTTGGGAGGCAGAATGAACAAATCAATAGCAAGTAAAGAATTGTGTTTTTTTGCTGTGTAAGTGATTAGATAGGTCGGTATGATTACCATTACATACTAAAAGACACTTTTTTAGCAAAACCTAGTTTTTGCATCGCTATATTTTGAGAGCTCTATTTTTCCATATTTTGGCAAGCAGAGTCATGCATGGGCTTGTTTTTTGAGGGACGAGATGATGTTTTTATTGGTACCATTTTTGGCCACACTACATTTTTTGATAACTTTGTATTCTGATTTTTGGGATGCAAAATGAACAAAAACTAGCAATTCAGGAATTGTTTTTTTATGCCGTTCCATATATGGTAAAACTGATAAGGCAGCTTTATTCTTGAGGTCAGTAAGATTACAGCAATACCACATTAATATAATTTTTTTTAATGTTTTGGCTCTTTTGCACAATAAAAACTATTACTGCATCAGTTGGGAAGTACTTCCCGACCATCACGCATATCTACTGCAGATGTCGGTAAGGGGTTAAAGTAAACACAGCTTAATTATTGTCAATGTGAGTGTCCTCAACATATATGGCTATGAAAAAATGTATTCCATAAAAAAGGAGGAGAACATTTCCATCGTACTTACATTTTAGGAAACACCTGTCTTTATTTTCTGGAGTGCCATTCCAATTCTGGTGACCGACCAGAAATATCCAATGAAAAAAAGAGCGGGTCAGGCACATCCAATAATAAAATATCTTCAAGCTTTTTTCCAAATATATATCTTAACCCTCTTTCTGCCATATGACATACTATCCCGTCCATGTGCCTTGGGACTTAATTCCCAGGGACGAGATAGTACATCATAGCGATCAGCGGCGCTGATCGTGGCCGGGTATCAGCTGATTATCACAGCTGACACCCGGCACTATGTGTCAGGGGTGGTCATGGACCACACCCGACACGATAACCCCTGGCACACTGTGATGAAACACAATCGCAGTGTACCAGGGGTTTAGGGAAGCATCGGCAGGGAGGGGGCTCCCTCCTTGCTTCCCTGAGACCGCCGCAGCAGTGCAATGTGCAGCGCTGCTGCGAGGGCCTCCTTCCCTGCAGGTCCCCGGATCCAATATGGCGGCGGGGGCCTGCAGGGAGGCGGCTTCCTCATGCCTGCAAAGCACCGACATGAGGAAGCCTCCAGCACTGCCTGTGACAGATCGCTGATCTGTCACAGCGATCTATGATGTGACAGATCAGCGATCTGTCACATGACAGTTATGTCCCCCCTGGAACAATGTAATAAAGTAAAAAAAAAGTGTAAAAATAATTTATAAAAAATCACTAAATAAATTAAAAAAAAAATATTCCCTAATAAATTCATTTTTTGGAAATAAAAAAAAACAATAAAAGTACATATATTTGGTATTGCCACGTCCATAACGTCCCACCCTATAAAACGGTCCCATTAGTTAACCCCTTTAGCGAACGCCTTAAAAAATAAAAATAAAAAACAAAGCAAAAAATAATGTTTTATTATCATACTGCCAAACAAAAAGTGCAATAACGCGCGATCAAAAAGACGGATATAAATAAACATGGTACCGCTGAAAACGTCATCTTGTCCCGCAAAAAACAAGCTGCCATACAGCATCATCAGTGAAAAAATAGAAAAGTTATAGCTCGCAGAATAAAGCGATGCAAAGATAATTATTTTTTATATAAAATTGTTTTCATTGCATAAAAGCGGCAAAACATTAAAAAATGACATAAATGAGGTATCACTGTAATCATACTGACCCGAAGAATAAAACCGCCTTATCAATTTTACCGCACGCAGAACGGTGTAAACGCACCCCCCAAAAGAAATTCTTGAAATGCTGGTTTTTGCTCATTCTGTGTCCCAAAAATCGGAATAAAAAGCGATCAAAAAATGTCACATGCCCGAAAATTGTTCCAATAAAAACATCAAGTCGTCCTGCAAAAAATAAGACCTCACATGACTCAGTGGGTCAAAATACAGAAAAATTATAGCTCTCAAAATGTGGTAATGCAAAAATTATTTTTCCACTAAAAAGTGTCTTTTAGCGTATGTCAGCTGCCAAACATAAAAACCCGCAATAAATAATAAATCAAACCCCCCTTTATCATCCCCTTAGTTAGGGAAAAATAATAAAATTAAAAAAATGTATTTATTTCCATTTTCCCATTAGAGTTAGGGCTAGGGTTAGGGCTAGGGCTAGAGTTAGGGCTAGGGCTGAGATTAGGGTTAGGGGTGTGTTGGGGTTAGGGTTGGAGTTAGAATTGGAGGTCTCCACTGTTTGGGCACATCAGCTGCTCTCCAAACGCAACATGGCGTCTGATCTCAATTCCAGCCAATTCTGCATTGAAAAAGTCAAATGGTGCTCCTTCCCTTCCAAGCTCTGCCATGCACCCAAACAGTGTTTTACCCCCACATATGGAGTATTAGCCTACTCAGGACAAATTGCAAATCAACTTTTGGGGTCCAATTTCTCCCTTAGGGAAATAAAAAATAGGGGGCAAAAATATCATTTTTGTGGAAAAAAATATGATTTTTTTATTTTCACGCCCAGGCGTTATAAACTTCTGTGAAGCACTTGGGGGTTCAAAGTGCTCACCACACATCTAGATAAGTTCCGTGGGAGGTCTAGTTTCCAAAATGGAGTCACTTGTGGGGCGTTTCAACAGTTAAGACACGTCAGAAGCTCTCCAAACGCGACATGACACCCGCAGACCATTCCATCAAAGTCTGCATTCCAAAACGTCACTACTTCCCTTCTGAGCCCCGACGTGTGTCCATACAGTAGTTTTCTCCCACATATGGGGTATCAGCGTACTCAAGACAAATTGGACAACTTTTGGGGTCCAATTTCTCCTGTTACCCTTGGGAAAATAAAAAAATTGGGGACTAAAAGATCATGTTTGTGGAAAAAATATGATTTTTTTATTTTCACGCCCGGGTGTTATAAACTTCTGTGATGCACTGAGGGGTTCAAAGTGCTCACCACACATCTAGATAAGTTTCTTACGGGGTCTAGTTTCCAAAATGGCATCATTTGTGGGGGTTTCCACTATTTAGGCACATCAGGGGCTTTCCAAACGCGGCATGGCATCCAATCCCAATTCCAGCCAAAAAAGTCAAATGGCGCTGCTTCCCTTCCGAACTCTGCGATGCGCCTAAATAGTGGTTTACCCCCACATATGAGGTATCAGCATACTCAGGACAAATTGCACAATACCTTTTGGGTCCTGTTACCCTTGGAAAAATAAAAATTGAGGGTGAAAAGATCATTTTTGTGGAAAAAAATATGATTTTTTAATTGTACGGCGGTTCATTATAAACTTCTGTGAAGCCCTTGGGGGTTCAAAGTTCTCACCACCCATCTAGATAAGTTCCATGGGGGGTCTAGTTTCCAAAATGGTGTCTTTTGTGGGGGGTTTCCACTATTTTGGTACATCAGGGGCTTTCCAAACGTGACATGGCGTCCGATCTCAATTCCAGCCAATTTTGCATTGAAAAAGTCAAACGGCGCTCCTTCCCTTCTGAGCTCTGCCATGCGCCGAGACAGTGGTTCCCCCTCACATATCAGGTATCAGCGTATTCAGGACAAATTGCACAATAACTTTTGCAGTCCAATTTCTCCTGTTACCGTTGGTAAAATAAAAAAAATTGGACCTGAACTAATTTTTTTGTGAAAAAAGTTAAATGTTCATTTTTTTTAAACATTCAAAAAATTCCTGTGAACCACCTGAAGGGTTAATAAACTTCTTGAATGTGGTTTTGAGCACCTTGAGGGGTGCAGTTTTTAGAATGGTGTCACTTTTGGGTATTTTCTATCATATAGACCCCTCAAAGTGACTTCAAATGTGATGTGGTCCGTAAAAATAAAATGGTGTTGTAAAAATGAGAAATCGCTGGTCAACTTTTAACCCTTATAACTTCCTAAGAGAAAAAAAATTTGGTTCCAAAATTGTGCTGATGTAAAGTAAACATATGTGAAATGTTACTTATTAAGTTTTTTGTGTGCCATATCTTTGTGATTTAAGGGCATAAAAATTCAAAGTTTCCATTTTTTTCACAAATAAACGCAAGTTATTTCAATGAAATTTTACCACTAACATGAAGTACAATATGTCACGAGAAAACAATGTCAGAATCACCAGGATCCATGGAAGCGTTTCAGAGTTATTACCTCATAAAGGGACAGTGGTCAGAATTGTAAAAATTGACCCGGTCATGGACATGCAAACCACCCTTGGGGGTTAAGGGGTTAAAAATCCATGCAAGGGTGATGTGGCACAGGGACCACTCAGAGACAAATCTGGATGGAACATGCATTATATACATAAAGAGGGGCCTTGATGGTGACTGTCCATTTGGGTGTTACAGTCTGCACTATCAACTTTATGTGTAGCTTTCTGTGGCTACCAAGTTGACCAGATCAAGGGTAATGTATAATTAGGTCTCAATTCTTGGTTCATTTAACATCTCCCGCTTAATTAAGTTGTGATGTCAAATAAAACTATGACAGCCTTTTTCTTTTCAGTCCTGAGGCTCAATTTTGCATAGGTATGCAACATGGTGCTGGAATCAAATAAAAAAAAACACAAAAAAGGAATCATCAGCTCACCGGGTTGAGAAATGCTTGGAATGAGGTTATGGTGCAGGGAGGCTACAGGCTGGCTTCTTGAGCAAGTGAACTATGAAAAGAGTGGAAAATCAAGCAAACGCAAAATTCATTTAAGCATTTATTTAGTTTGCTCATTTATATAGCGCCATTAATTCCACAGTGCTTTACAGACATTATTGGCACTGTCCTCAATAGGGCTCACAATCTAGATTCCCTATCGGTATGTCTTTTGAATGTGGGAGGAAGCCAGAGTACCAGGAGGAAACCCACGCAAAGCTACAGTAGCTATAAATGCTATGAAAATATATAGCATAGAAAGTAGATGTGGATTAGACAAGTCATAGATGTGCTTAGTTGTTAACCTTGAGTATACATATGATTAACATTTAAGCACATCTATGTTTTTTTGTATTCCGCATCTACTTTCTATGCTACATATTTTCATAGCTCTTGCATGTTAGTTGTTGTGATTTAGAGCTAGTGTAGCTCATAGTAACATAGTAACATAGTTATTAAGGTTGAAGGGAGACTTTAAGTCCATCTAGTTCAACCCATATCCTATCCTAACTTGCCCTAACATGTTGATCCAGAGGAAGGCAAAAAAAACCCATGTGGCAACAGTAAGCTTCACATTGGGGAAAAAAATTCCTTCCCGACTCCACATACGGCAATCAGACTAGCTCCCTGGATCAACGCAATATTAAGGAGACTAGTGTATATACACTGTAATATTATACTTTTCAAGAAAGGCATCCAGTCCCTTCTTAAATTTTAGTAGTGAATCACTCATTACAACATCATATGGCAGAGAGTTCCATAGTCTCACTGCTCTTACAGTAAAGAATCCGCGTCTGTGAGTATGCTTAAACCTTCTTTCCTCCAGACGTAGAGGATGCCCCCTTGTCCCCGTCACAGGTCTAAGAGTAAAAAGATCAAAAAAGAAAAAAACGCACTGAATGTTGCACCAACTTGTTTTTTACACTTTACTTTTTCATGTTTTTATCTACAAATAAATGTGATATTTTAATTCGTTTTGCGGGTGCTGAATGCTCTATTTTTTTCACTGTTGGAACCAAATATTTGCCCAAACTAGGAGGTATCAGTAGCATCTTGCCTTGTTGTGATGGTGCATTGTTGAAGATTAAGGGTATGTGCACACGCTGCGGTTTTGCTGCGGTTTTGGCCCTGCAGAACTGCAGCAGTTCCGCAGACATGGTACTTTACCATGTTAGCCTATGGGTTTTCAAAACTGCAGTGCTAACGCTGTGGTTTTTTACCTGCGGAAAAGCTGCGTTTTTTTTTCCGCAGCATGTCAATTGTTTCTGCGGATTCTGCTGCGGTTTCACACCTTTAACATAGTAGAGGTATGAAACCGCAGGCCAAACTGCAGCAAAACCGCAGGTCACTTTACCTGTGGTTTTACCTGCGTTTCCGCGGGAAAAAACCCGCAGGTGAATCCGCAGCGTGTGCACTCACCCTAAATCATTTTAAGTAGATCATGCAAATCAACTATGTGCCCAGTCCTGTGCAGTGGCGCCATTCTGTGCAGGAGCCTACAGGGAAAATTCACACTAGTCAACATGAAAAAAACTCTTGACTACTGTATGAGGGTCACTACCACGTCAGCTGCAACTGACGACACCCATACCACCACAGCTACCAGCGACACTACTGCTCCCACCAAGGCAGCTAGGCATTTTGGTCATGCCCTCCACCTCCTCCACTCCTTTGTCTTCCAAATCCAAATGCTGACTGTTTGCATGCAAGACATTGTCGTGTAGCACTGGAATTGCCGTGGTTTGGCGACTTACTGGTCAGAGAAAGATAGATGCCACTGAGAGAAACGAAAACTTTAAATCGAAAACATTTCACTACTCGGACATAGATCCCACATACTCCTATGTACAATATCAATACTGTATATTCTCCTCCCAAACCAGCACCATTACAGCATTGTCAGAATGGGGATCTTCTGAGGCTTGCATGACGTTGTTATGCCATGTGAGCCCTACAACCAAACAATGGTCACTAATAGGCTGCTACACTCTCCTTTTCTATAGATGACTAAGGTAATAGAGGTAATGAGTATGGCAGTTTAATGTGAATCTGTCAGCAGGTTTTTGATATGTAATTTGAGGGCAGCATGAGGTAGAGGATGTGACACAGATTTTATTGATGTGTCACTTTTTAGGTTGTATGCTGTTTTTTCAGAACAATAAGGGTTTTATCAGCATGAGATTATCTCTACAGGACTAGCTGCCGCCATGCCTCCTGGTCAAACCACACCCCCAGCATTGATTAGCAGCATATTGCCATTATGCCATTTACATAGAAAGCTGCTAATCAGTGGGTTGGGCAGGGTCAGCTTTCTGAGCACTGCTACATCTACAGATGTAGAGTCTAATTGTATCACTGCTGCACCTAGTAAACTACTGTAAGTGATAAATTGCTGGAATCAGGATCTCTTTCCCTACTCTGTGCTGCTCTCAGATAGGGTGGCAGAAACCTGCTGACAGATTCCATTTAATAGTGATCCCTGATTGGCTGCAGTGCTCATGTGGCTTAACAATCTGATGCAAGCTTCGAGTGACCCCACACCAATATCGCTGGAACAACCCCAGTATGGGAGGTGAGTATGAGTATAAGGTATTTTTATTTGACATTGTGAACAAGAAAAACCTCTTCATAAATAATATGTTCTCCTTTTTCTATTGGTATGATAATGGAGAAGAAGGAGAAATGTTCAGAACACTAGCGCAAACTGCTTATGTCAGTTTGTGCGGCAGACACAATTTTATTTTCTGCTGTCAGCAATATTGATGGCTTGCTCCTGCAAAAAAAAAATGAGATTTACACTCAGTATGTAAATAGCTGCAGCCAATATGTGTTCCTTCCTGTCCCTGTCTAATAGGCTTCATTTCCTCTATTATCTCTCTCCCTATCAATTTAATCTGTATTACTAGTTTCCCCTCGTTAATTTTCTTCACTTCTGTATAGTTCTGGTCTCCCTGAGGTCAGTGATTGTTTCGTAATGTTGGTCTACTAGGCATTGCTCCCTCCTAGCCAGAATCCTACTCCACACTGATGAAGGGCACACCCCGAAACAGCTGTCTGTGGATGGATACCTGGCCTTGGTATTTCCTTTGTCATATCTAAACTCATAAAGAGCTGGATATTGACTTAAAGGGCCACTTAATATGGTGGCAATGGTGGTTTCCGAAAGGAGCCACCCCTTGGCTGGGTCCTTCCCTGGAGGAAGATCTGGCTAGTCCCATGTTTGAGACTCTTAAATGAGGCTCCACGGACTTTATTTGCATATTCGTATTTCCCAGGGAGCATTGCACCTAGGATTTCACTGATTGAGCGCCTTTGCCGGCTGCCGCAGTGTTTTCTTTGACTGGTCTCCCTGAGGTCAGTGATTGCTTCGTGATGTTGGTCTACTAGGCATTGCTCCCACCTAGCCAGAATCCTACTCCACACTGATGAGGGGCAACATCCCGAAACAGCTGTCTGTGGATGGATACCTGGCCTTGGTATTTCCCTTGTCATATCTGTAAACTCATAAAGAGCTGGATATTGACTTAAAGGGCCACTTAATATGGTGGTAATGGTGGTTTCCGAAAGGAGCCACCCCTTGGCTGGGTCCTTCCCTGGAGGAAAATCTGGCTAGTCCCATGTTTGAGACTCTTAAATGAGGCTCCATGGACTTTATTTGCATATTCGTATTTCCCAGTGAGCATTGCACCTAGGATTTTACTGTTATTGAGCACCTTTGCCGGCTGCCGCAGTGTTTTCTTTGACTGGTCTCCCTGAGGTCAGTGATTGTTTCATGATAGTTCTGTATTTGTATAGTTTATTCAATATTTTATGGATTTCTCTCTTTATCTGTTGCTAAACTGTGAGATGTTACGTCCTCTAACTATCCTGATTTACCATAAAATGGCTGCAGATTTCACACAGTAGATGACCGTCCTCTTGATTGATGTGGTAGTTGCAAGACATTACGGGGACAACCGCAAGACTGAGCCTTATTTCTTGTGATCATTCTCTGGCTAATGCAATGTTAATTATATTGTATAAAATGATGGCAGCTATTTTAGATAATTTGTGCAAAGCGGATCGCATATTATTTTAATTCCACGTGTTCAATTAATTCCTAAAAAGTCAAGACAAATTTTATATGCATCCATTTGATTTGCTCATTTCTACTGTATATGCCATCGGCACTGATAGATACTGTAGATGGATTGCACTAATTATCTAAAAAAAGGTCCAATTCTTATAATTTTTGTTACTAATCTTTTATTATTACCCATAATTCTAAAATTTCTGCTACTGCCAATTCGTATAAGAATACAAGTTTTAATTTCTATGTGACATTCAAGGAATAGGAAATTATGACTCAGAGTACAAAGATAAAAAGCATTCCCTTATGCTGAACTTACCATTCCTATTTTGCACTGATTCCCCCGTCACAGTCCAAGTCTCTCTGCTTATCGGTTTATTTGAGATATTATTATTATTACTATTGATAATTCATTAGGGGAACACATCACATTGAATACAGTTTCCAGTTACAGACCACCATTGCGGGTTGTCGCCCATGAGGACATTAACATTAAAAATCGCTATTAGTTACAGAACTTATAAAATGACAATGGTCTCTGTATTTTAACGCTACTTTGTACTCAGAAAACCAAAAAGCAGTAAATACAACATGGAAGGAGTAAGAGACAGGTAAATTTAATTAGTTTACTAGTTTTGTATTTTGAGCATACTCTTAATGCAAAACTTTAACAAAGTGAATTCCCCTAAAACATAAAATTAGTTTTTATTGTTATTTTGTTAGTATGTTCCGATTGTGTCTGTGCAGACATATCTGATTGTTATCCAAACTGATTAAGTTTAGACAGTTTCCATTTGTTACAAGATAGACCATTAATAAGCTCTTTACATGGTAGCCCATTATTTAGGCTCTTAGATCACCTAAATCTATGAAAGAACCTGGTAATAAGTTCTTAATAGTCATGTAGCACAAGCACAGTTTAAATGAAATGTTGTATAGTCTTTATTTAAACCAGCGTTTCCCAAACTCTAGTCCTCACGGCCCCCAACAGGTCATGTTTTCAGGATTTCCTTAGTATTTCACAGGTGATGGAAGTATCATCAAGGCATCAGGAATTCTCTCACATGTGTAACACTATGGAAATCCTGAAAACATGACCGGTTGGGGTCCGCGAGGACTGGAGTTTGGGAACCACTGATTTAAACCAATGGAGTCTCCTCCAGAGCATAGGAAGCTCTTGGTAGCTGGTAGATGGATTGAAATTGGGTTCACCACCCTCTTACAAATACTCTGGATTGTTGTAAACTTAACCCACAGTTCTACATGCTGGACTGCCCTGGAAGGTTCTAACCATGACTGGTTGCAACATTATGTGTGTAGCTACCAAAGGACACACCACACCACCCATGTACACCCTCTTAACCCAACTATTTCATCAGATTTACCATATAGGGTATTTAAAGAGAACGTGTCAGCATAACTTTGTTGTATAAAGTAAGCATATGATTGTAATGGCGCTGTAAAACTGATTAAATTGATATCCTTGGTGAAGAAATCCATCTTGTGGTTCTTCTTTAATCACCATTTGATGCTTTGTGCTAATTCGGTGCACAGGGGCTGGACTGTACACTGGGTCTCTTTCTTCCTGTCTGTGATTTCCAGCACTACCATCGGCCGCTGATCTTTGAAAGACAGGTCACTTTCAAACACAGGAGGCCAGATATTTACAGACTGGTGCCAGAGGGAAGAATTTGGGAATCACAGACAGGGAGGAGAAGACCCAGCACAATCCGGCCCCTGTGCACCGGAATCTAATTATTAGAAAACTTCAAATGGTGATTAAAGAAGAACAAAGCCGATTTCTTCACTGAAGGCAACATCATACCCTGTAATACTGTGCAATTACAGCCATGTCTTTAATTTACACTATGAAATCTTGCTCATGGTAATGACAAACCCAGCTGCATAATATATGCTAGGGAATAGAGCACCAATGGTGGCCCACCCTATATATGCTTACACCAACTCTATGAAACATAGGAAATCAAGAGAAAAGGGAGTACTCGGTGATAATTTAGTAAATACCAATATAAATTTTATTAAGTATCAAAAGACAATAAAAAACACAGTTCATAGCAGTAACACATACTCCAGGAAGTTACGGACAGGAAGGAGTCACCCCTTTAGCAGTAAAAATATCAGGCCTTAGTATAGAGCCATGGTTCATCACAGACCACAAAGAAAGCCATCCCAACCAGGTGAAAAAAAACAAACAAATCACGCAAAGTAACAAGTGAATATCAAAGGAAAGGCTTACCAGGGTCTATAAAGCATCAAAGTGGTAACCCCAAGACAGCTGTCCACCCTGACGCGCGTTTCGCTGGCACAAACGCCGCTTTCTCAAGGGGATTCTTTAAAACTGCATTTTATTTACTATACAACCCCTGTAAATACAGTATATCTGACTCACTTTAGCACACAAGAGAACCCAAACATTAGCCCTTCCTCACAACCCCCAATATGCAACAGGTTCCATAGATATAAAATATCACCAATTGTTTAATGCTTTTACAAAAGTCCAAAAATTGCTATCATTAAAATTGATAGGGCAACAGTAACAAAACAACCGACACTCCAGTTGCAGTCTCCAAGACATGTACTTTAAGACTCAATGTTAATAAAGTCTCAATAAGAAAAGAGTAGGAATTGAAATAATTGCATAAAGAGAATTAGGCTGCAATTTTATTAGTAGCTTACTTATTTATATTCCTTTTGCATTAGTAAGATTATAAGAATTCTCATAAAATCTACAATACGGTACACATGCTCTCCTCTTGGGCTAAATAAAGTGCTAGTAAATATTTAGCTAAAAGGATATTCTGAGAGCTGTCCTTTTGGCAGCATAAATCGATGTAAAAGATGGTTGGGCGTTTACTAGTTTGATGTCATTTACTGAGAAAATTGCCTTCTGAAGGCAAAAACAGAATACCGTATCACATCTTTTGGTTTAAACCTTCCATAAGAAATTGCTGGATAAATTAAAGCAGATTAACAAAGACCCAGAAATCTTATGCTCTGGATAGCTGGAACATAGGTAATTCTTCAGAAAAGGTAATATTGTAAATATTGTATATTTTTATGAACTTATGATATAATTATAATGCTATACTGTATTTATTTTTTTAAGCCCTTAGTGACGGAGCCAATTTGCAGCTTAATGACCTGGCCAATTTTTACAATTCTGACCACTGTCACTTTATGAGGTAATAACTCTGGAACTCTTTAACGGATCCCACTGATTCTGAGACTGTTTTTCTTGACATATTTTACTTCATGTTGGTGGTAAAATTTCTTTGATGCGACTTGCGTTTATTTATGAAAAAAATGGAAATATGGCGAAAATTTGTAAAATTTTGTAATTTTCAAACTTTAATTTTTATGCCCTTAAATCAGAGAGATACAGTACAGACCAAAAGTTTGGCCACACCTTCTCATTCAAAGTTTTCTTTATTTTCATGACTATGAAAATCAAGAGAATGCCAAGAGTGTGCAAAGCAGTAATCAAAGCACAAGGTGGCTACTTTAAAGAACCTAGAATATAAGACATATTTTTAGTTGTTTCACACTTTTTGTAAATTATATAATTCCACATGTGTAAATTCATAGTTTTGATGCCTTCAGAGTGAATCTACAGTTTTCATAGTCATGAAAATAAAGAAAACTCTTTGAATGAGAAGGTGTGTCCAAACTCTTGGTCTGTACTGTATGTCACACAAAATACTTAATAAATAACATTTCACACAGATCTACTTTACATTAGCACAATTTTGAAAACAAATTTTTTTTTGTTAGGAACTTATAAGGGTTAAAAGTTGACCAGCGATTTCTCATTTTTACAACAAAATTTACAAAACCATTTTTTTGTGACCACCTCACATTTAAGTCATTTTGAGGGGTGTACATGATAGAAAATACCCAAAAGTGACACCATTCTAAAAACTGCACCCCTCAAGGTGCTCAAAACCGCATTCAAGAAGTTTATTAACTCTTTACGTGCTTCACAGGAACTGAAGCAATATCGATTAAAAAAATTTACATTTAAGTTTGTTTTACAAACATTTTTATTCAAAACCAATTTTTTTTATTTTCACAAGTATAAAAAGAGAAAATGAATTATACACGGCCGCCGATTATGTAATATGAGAGAATCAGGATGATTACGCTATTGTCACTTGGATCAAACTCTGTCAGAGTTTGATCCGAGTGTCCTTAGCGTGTTCCAATACCCTCACCTGAGAGAATCGCAGCACAGGTATGGAGAAGATGGGCAACTTAATTCCTCCATCCTCTCCATTCACTGTGGCCGCTGATGTCAGACTGCACTACAGTGACATCTGAGTGCAGTCTCATGTTTCGCACACACCCATAGAATTGTATGGGGACGCGTGATCTGATTGTCTGGTGTACCTACAGCAAGCTACGATTATTTCTCATGCCACATAGGCATGAGAAAAAAATTGCAGGTCTGCACTGCTCCGAAGTACAGCATTGGGCAGAGTGCTATCAGATAAAACATAGGATAGCATTTGGCTGTGTTATACGGTTGTGTGAGAGAGCCCTTTGGGTAAGTTTCCACAATTAATATTTGGTGAGTCTTTGGTTTTGCAGATTTTCTGCAGCATTTCTGTATGAGTTTGCTAAATCCGGATAATTATGTTTTTAAATTGTGCTTTTGAGTGCATTGGTTACATGAATTTTCATTGTGTTTTTGCTGCTGCCTTATTTGTCTCTTTCTGGTAAGTCATGTATGAGATATACAGTGGGTACGGAAAGTATTCAGACCCCTTTAAATTTTTCACTCTTTGTTTCATTGCAGCCATTTGCTAAATTCAAAAAAGGTCATTTTTTTTCTCATTAATGTACACTCTGCACCCCATCTTGACTGAAAAAAAAACAGAAATGTAGAAATTTTCGGCAAATTTATTAAAAAAAGAAAAACTGAAATATCATATGGTCATAAGTATTCAGACCATTTGCTCAGACACTCATATTTAAGTCACATGCTGTCCATTTCCTTGTGATCCTCTTTAGGATGGTTCTACTCAATCATTGGAGTCCAGCTGTGTTTAATTAAACTGAAAGGACTTGGTTTGTAAAGGCACACACCTGTCTGTATAAGACCTCACAGCTCACAGCGCATGTCAGACTACATGAGAATTATGAGGTCAAAGGAACAGGCCAAGGAGCTCAGAGACAGAATTGTGGCAAAGTATAGATCTGGCCCAGGTTATAAAAGAATTTCTGCAGTACGCAAGGTTCCTAAGAGCACAGTGGCCTCCATAATCCTTAAATGGAAGAAGTTTGGGATGACCAGAAGTCCTCCTAGACCTTGCTGTCCAGCCAAACTGAACAATTGTGGGAGAAGAGCCTTGGTGACAGAGGTAAAGAAGAACCCCAAGATCACTGTGGCTGAGCTCCACAGATGCAGTAGGGAGATGGGAGAAAGTTCCACAAAGTCAACTATCACTGCAGCCCTCCACCAGTTGAGCCTTTATGGCAGAGTGGCCTGACGGAAACCTTTCCTCAGTGCAAGACATATAAAAGCCCGCAGAGAGTTTGCACACATGAAGGATTCCCAGAACATGAGAAATAAGATTCTTTGGTCTGATGAGGTGAAGATAGAACTTTTTGGTGATAATTTTAAGTGATGTGTGTGGAGAAAACCAGGTACTGCTCATCACCTGTCCTATACAATCTTAACAGTGAAACATGGTGGTGGCAGCATCATGCTATGCGGGTGCTTTTCAGCTACAGGGACAGGACGACTGGTTGCAATTGAAGAAAACATGAATGTGGCCAAGTACAGAGATATACTGGATGAAAACCTCTTCCAGAGTGCTCTGGACCTCAGACTTGGCCGAAGGTTCACCTTCCAACAAGACAATGACCCTAAGCACACAGCTAAAATAACAAAGGAGTGGCTTCAGAACAACTCTGTGACCCTGTCAGAGCCCTGACCTATCCCAATTGAGCATCTTTGGAGAGTCCTGAAAATGGCTGTCCACCAACGTTCACCATCCAACCTGACGGAACTGGAGAGGATCTGCAAGCAAGAATGGCAGAGGATCACCAAATCCAGGTGTGAAAAACTTGTTGCATCATTCCCAAGAAGACTCATGGCTGTACTAGCTCAAAAGGGTGCTTCTACTCAATGCTGAGCAAAGGGTCTGAATACTTATGATTAGTGTTGAGCGATACCTTCCGATATCGGGAAATATCGGATCGGATTGGATCGGACCGATACCCCAAAGATATCGGATATCGCGGATTACGATACCGGAAACCAATGCAAGTCAATGGGACACAAATATCGGATTGAAAATAAACCCTTACTTTCCTTGTAGGTTAATTCTACATGAAGGAAAACAACTAAGAATAATGTAGAATGTATTGGGGGAAGTGGAGGAGACATTAAAGGCATAGAGGTTTAGCCCAATCAAATGGAATAGCAGGAATTAATTTTTTTTTAAGATGTTCGGAGTTAGGCTACTTTCACACTTCAGGTTTTCGGCGTCAGGCGCGATCCGGCGTCGTGCCGGAATGCTGGATCCGGCAAATGTTTAGTAAAACCGGATGTGACGGATCCGGTTTTCTGCCGGATCCGTCTTTTTCTTGACAGACAAAACCGGATCCGTCTCATCCGGTTCATCCGTTTTTCTATCCGTTTTTCGACGGATTACGCCGGATCCGGTTTTTAAAATTGACCCTTGTGGCCTTCCGAACGGGATTGGCTACTGGAAAACTATATATAGCATGTTCCTACAGCCCTTCTTTGACAGGTTGTAGAGGAGAAAGTGCAGGTTGGAGAGAAGAGCAAGTTACTGGCGAAGATGCATGTTGTCATTGGAAATATTTTGAAGAATTTGGCGGATTTTATAGCGGAGGCGAATCGTTTGAGGGTGATTGTTCTGGAGAAGGAGAGAGCGAGACAGCAGCGCATCAGGCATCGTAGACGACGTTTGTGGATCCACCCCATCACAGCCAAGAGAATGACGCGTGGGGTCTATTCTACACTCTGCATGGACCTTCGACGAAACCCGGATAAATTTTTTGGATATGTTCGGATGAAAATGGAGAATTTTGATTACTTGGTGGAGCGCATTGCACACCTCATAAGAAAAGCGGACACCTATTGTCGCTTCTCTGTTTCACCCGCAGAGCGTCTGATGGTGACTTTAAGGTAAGCCACATTTATTGGATGTGATCGCATCAGAGCACACTTTCACTGCAATCTTGTTGGTGGTAGTTTGTATCTCCAAGTGTTATAGCTCAGTTTTGGTATGTAATGCTGTGATTTAAAACTAATTTATTGTTTTTTAATTCCCCACAGATTTCTTGCAACTGGAGAATCCCTTTCGTCACTGCATTTCCAGTACAGACTCGGGATTTCCACCATATCTGGAATAGTGAAGTACACATGCCGTGCACTGTGGGACTCCTTAGCTGAAGAGTTTTTACCAGAGCCCACAACAGAGAGGTGGATTGAAATTGCTGACAAGTTTCAACAGATATGTCAGTTTCCCAACTGCTTGGGCGCTGTGGACGGGAAACATATCCGCATTGTAAAGCCAGCTGGATCGGGATCGGAATATTTCAATTACAAGAAATATTTTTCAATTGTCCTCATGGCCATCGCTGACGCGGAATACAAATTTATTGCGGTTGATATTGGGGCCTATGGCCGCTCCAATGACTCTCAAGTTTTCAAACTGTCTGCCATGGGGCGTAAACTGTATGGAAACACCTTCCAGTTCCCACCACCTAGACCGCTGCCGCAAACATCTGGTCAACCTATGCCATTTGTCTGTGTAGGGGATGAAGCCTTCCAGCTGTCAGAACACCTTTTGAAACCGTACTCTAGCAGAGGATTGACAAGACCAAAACGCATTTTTAATTATCGCCTCACAAGAGCAAGAAGAATGGTTGAATGTACCTTTGGTATTCTGACAGCCAAATAGCGGGTCCTATTGACTGCGATCAACCTCAAGACAGAAACTGTGGACGAGGTGATCAAAGCGTGCGTGGTACTCCACAATTTTGTTATCTGCAAGGAACCCATTTCCATTGAGGACAAGAGTTGAGCGACTTTTGGTTTTTTAGGGTCGCGTTTCGTTTCGTGAAACCCGACTTTTCCAAAAGTCGGGTCGAGCAAGATCGTCCGATTATAGGGAAAAGTCGGGGTCGTCCCGAAACACGAAACCCAATGTAAGTCAATGGGGAATAAAAGTCGGCAGTGAGAGGAGGACAGGAAACACACCTACAGTGCCCATTTGAATGCTAAAAGCATCAATTCTTCTTTCTTAAGCTTGTCAACCTTAATTTACTTCATATTACAAGTTACGCACTGAAAAATGGGGGTTATTTGGCTACAAACTGTGGGGGGGAGGGCTGGCTCCAGGTTTTCATGTGCCCTGGGCGAAAGAGCGCCCCTTTAACACATACCACAACTCATCATGCTCCGATACGGCAGAGAAATAGCGGTATAGTACAATGAAAAATACCTCACTTTTTACATCTCATGACGAGGCCCATCTATTTCTCCATACAGAATCATTGGTCCCATATAATGTTTGAAACAGTATATGATGAGCTCCACATAATGCTACAGTATATGTTGGTCCCCATGGATGAAGCTCCACTGTCTTATGGGCCCAAATAATGCTCCAAACATAATGGGCCCCATTTCTAATGCTCTAGTGTATAATGGGCCCTGTAAATGCTGCTCCAGTGTCTGATGTCCACCTTTGGAATGTTCCAGTGTATGGTGGGCCCCATCTATCATTCTCCAGAGTATAGTGCTCCCCAAAAATTGCTGTCCCAACATTGAAAACAATCAAATAAGTCTCCTCGCTAGGGAATCCCTGTACTTGTCTGGACAGGTGCTGTAGCTTGCTTAACAGCTCGCCAGCCGTTCTCACGCCCAGTATGGATTGCACGTGATTGCACAAAGGTTAGAAAGGGTACCGTATCCCCGGATAACATGTATGGATAGCGTACACATTCAAAATATATGTCTATACAGCATGAGGCAGGCTCAGACGGTGATAGGCCCAGTATGGATTGCACGTCATTGCACAAAGGTTAGAAAGGGTACCGTATCCCCGGATAACATGTATGGATAGCGTACACATTCAAAATATATGTCTATACAGCATGAGGCAGGCTCAGACGGTGTTAGGCCCAGTATGGATTGCACGTCATTGCACAAAGGTTAGAAAGGGTACCGTATCCCCGGATAACATGTATGGATAGCGTACACATTCAAAATATATGTCTATACAGCATGAGGCAGGCTCAGACGGTGTTAGGCCCAGTATGGATTGCACGTCATTGCACAAAGGTTAGAAAGGGTACCGTATCCCTGGATAACATGTATGGATAGCGTACACATTCAAAATATATGTCTATACAGCATGAGGCAGGCTCAGACGGTGTTAGGCCCAGTATGGATTGCACGTCATTTCACAAAGGTTAGAAAGGGTACCGTATCCCCGGATAACATGTATGGATAGCGTACACATTCAAAATATATGTCTCAGGAGGCAGGCTCAGACGGTGTCAGGCACAGTATGGATTTGACGGCCCAGATTACACAGAGGAGGAGCAGGGAGAGGTAAAGATTGCAAATGCTGGGGCCCTGCCCAAGCAAGGGGGGCCCACTCGTGGGCGTCGGTACTGGCACTGGGCCCCTCATAGTACAGCGGTGTGTCTGACAGCGGGTGTGCACCACCGCCGTCAGAGACACTTGATTGCACTATGAGGGACCCTGTGCCAGTGCCCGCGCCCAAGAGTCGGCCTACCCACCTGTCCAGGGCAACGGCACTCGCACGGTGTCGTGCGCTAGGTGGTGACCCCGGCCATGGGGGGGGGAGGCAGCACAGTTAGGGAGTTTTAGAAAGTGGCATATGTTGATGTTGGACATTCAGCTGATGCAAAAGGCGAAATAGGTGAAGTACCAGGAAGAGGTGGACCAAAGCAAGCCATTTTTCTGTCACCCTATGTGTCATCAGGGGAAGGTGGGACAAAATCCTTGGAAACCCATGCGTGGTTCATTTTAATGAAGGTTAGATCATCCACATTTTGGGTTGACAGACGGGTCCTTTTTTCTGTCAGGATTGATCCAGCTGCACTGAAGACTCTTTCCGATAACACACTTGCAGCTGGGCAAGCGAGCTCCTGTAAGGCATATTGGGCCAATTCAGGCCAGGTGTCCAGTTTAGCGGCCCAATAGTCAAAGGGGAATGACCTGTGTGGGAGAACATCGATATGGGAGGAAAAGTAGTTTGTAACCATAGTTGACAACTGCTGTCTCCTGTCACTTTCCATCGAGGCAGTATTACCAGTTGTGTGAGCGGTATTTGAAAAATCAGTCCACAACATTGTCATGAAACCCCTGTCTCCAACGCCACTTCTGCTGTGTGCACCACGAACACCTCTGCCAAGCTGCCCCCGGCCCGTACGGCTCGTGTGAGAACCATCACCGCTGCTGTGTGCTGGGAATGCCTCAAGCAACCGATTTACCAGAGTTGCTTGTTTATTAGCCAATATTAGGTCAAGGT
This sequence comes from Dendrobates tinctorius, assembly GCF_039654945.1. NCBI lineage: Eukaryota > Metazoa > Chordata > Amphibia > Anura > Dendrobatidae > Dendrobates > Dendrobates tinctorius. Next base: position 23,116,395 of record NW_027361832.1, read on the forward strand.
TCTCCTGTGGCATGATGTTTTGTAATTTGCCTTTATAGCGTGGATCCAGGATGCTGGCCAACCAGTAGTCGTCATCGTTCATCATTTTGGCAATGCGGGGGTCCCTTTTTAGGATCCGCAAGGCATAATCTGACATGTGGGCCAATGTTCCCGGTGTCAATGATGCACTGCGAGTGCTGGGTGGAGGAGCACTTTCTGGCAAATCCACATCCCTCCAGTCACGCACAAACCCTGTACCAGACCTTGCCACGCCAACATTTTCACTTGCCCCACGAGATGCATCCTCCTCCCCTAAGTAATCATCCCCATCATCCTCCTCCTCCTCCTCCTCTTCTTCCTCCACTTCATCCAGGAGAGGTCCCTGAGCAGACAATGGCTGAATGTCATCAAGGATTCCCTCCTCCTCTTCCTCCTCATCAAAATTGGCTGCAGACGCCTGCTCCTTAAGGTGCGTCAAAGTTTGCATGAGCAGACGCATAAGTGGGATGCTCATGCTTAGGATGGCGTCGTCTGCGCTTACCAGCCGTGTGCATTCCTCAAAACACTGAAGGACTTTACAAAGGTCTTTCAGCTTCGACCACTGCACGCCTGTCAACTCCATGTCTGCTCTCAAAGTGCCTGGCCGTGTATCCTCCCACAAATGCATTATGGCCTGCCTCTGCTCGCACAGCCGCTCCACCATGTGCAGGGTGGAGTTCCACCTTGTTGCAATGTCGATAATGAGGTGGTGGTTGGGAAGGTGGAGCAATCGCTGCAGCTTCTGCATACGAACGGAGTGTACAGGCGACCGGCGGATGTGCGCGCACAGTCTTCGCACCTTCTGGAGCAGGGCTGTTAACTCCGGATAATTTTTGAGGAAGCACTGCACCACCAGGTTCAATGTGTGAGCCAAGCAAGGTATGTGGCTGAGTTTTGAAAGGGCTATGGCTGCCACAAAATTACGGCCGTTATCACTAACTACCTTGCCTGCCTCAAGATGTACACTGCCCAGCCATGACTCAGTTTGTCGCTTCAAGTACTCGGCCAGCACCTCGGCGGTGTGTCTGTCGCCCAAACACATCATCTGCAACACAGCCTGCTGACGCTTTCCACTAGCTGCTCGATAGGGGGACACCTCGTGTGCAACAGTGGCAGCTACAGATGGAGTGCTCGTACGACTGCGCTCTGTGGATGAGCTTTCGCTTCTGGAGGAGGAGGAGGAGGAGGAGGGTCGAACGCCTACAGCCAACTGTTTCCTATACCGTGGGCTAGGCAGCACTGTCCCACCACCGCTGTCCCCTGTGGACCCTGCATCCACCACATTAACCCAGTGTGCAGTGATGGACACGTAACGGCCCTGGCCATGCCGACTGGACCATGCATCAGTTGTGAGGTGCACCTTTCCGCTCACTGACTGCTTGAGTGCATGGACAATGCGGTCTTTCACATGATGGTGGAGGGCTGGGATGGCTTTGCGAGAGAAGAAGTGGCGACTGGGTAGGTCATAGCGTGGTACTGCATAGGCCATGAGTTCGCGGAAAGCTGTGCTTTCCACCAACCGAAAGGGCATCATCTCAAACGAGATTAGTTTGGCAATGTGGGCGTTCAAACCCAGTGTACGCGGATGAGAGACTGAGTACTTTCTTGACCTACTCATAGTGTCTGGGAGGGTGAGCTGGACTTGAGAGCTGCATATGGTGGAAGTAGCGGTGGACAGGGCGGACTGAGAGAGGGTTGATGATGGTGATGGAGTTGGTGTTCTTTCTGATGGCCTAGAATCAGTCTTTCGTTGATATAACAGTGGGATTCCCTGACTGCTGTGGCCTTGCAACGACACCTCAACATTTGCTGCTGTGCTAACCGGTGGGCTTACAGTGGGGGAAACAATGTAGCGTTGCTGACTACCTTCGTTGTGATCAGTTGCACATGTGGCACTTGAGGTTTGGTGTTGTGTCCACGCTTGCAAGTGCATGCTGGTTAAATGTCTAAGCATGCAACTGGTATTCAAATTTTTCAGATTTTTCCCTCGGCTAAAGGTCTTTGCGCACTTCTTACAGATAACCTTGGCCTGATCATGAGGATTTTGTTCAAAAAAGTGCCACACTGCACTCTTCCTACTTTGGCAGAAATTTTGCGGCCTAGCACGCTGTGATCTTTTGACCCTCTGGACAAGCTGTCCAGCAACTCTTTTGATGTTTGGAACCTGTCTTTGGAGTGCTCCGGGCCTGCCAGATAACAGTTGTTGCGATGTCGATGTCTGCTGTGGATGCTCCTCATCTGAGCTATTGGAAGCAGCACCCTCTTCCCCCAATGGATGCTAATCTGGGTCAACAACTGGGTCATCCATCACCTCCTCTTCTATGTCATGTGCACCTTTCTCTGTGTCACCGTGTATGGTGGTATAGTGTGCGGGAAGGGGCACTTGAGTCTCATCAGGGTCAAAATCTGGCTCTGTACACTGCGAGGACAATGTAGTGCTCTGAGTGAATGTACCAGCAGAATCATCCATCAGCGGCTGTGCATCAGTGCACTCCATGTCAGATTCATCTTGGCCTGGGTAATTCACCATTTGACTTGATAATCCAGGCATGGTATGTGAAAACAGCTCCATGGAGTAATCAGTAGGATGGCCTGCGTCATCCTTCAATCTTGGTTGGGGTGAAGGACACAAGGAAAGGTGTGGTTCATGAACATGAGCCTCCAATGATGACTCAGTGCTTTTACTTTTTACAACTGAAGAAGAGGAGGCGATAGAGCTGGAGGCTGAGTCAGCAATGTAAGACAAAACTTTTTCCTGATGCTCTGCCTTTAAAAGGGGTTTGCCAACTCCTAGAAAACTAAGCGTTCGAGGCCTTATGTAGCCAGACGATGACGCAGGGTCAGCACCTCCTGCATTCGGTCCTATTTTGCTCTTGCCACTACCATCAGATCCACCACCAACACCATCATTACCAGCTGCCAACCCCCGCCCAATTCCACGGCCTCTTCCACCAGCCTTCCTCATTTTTGGTAGAAATGTAGACAAAATCCAACAAACTATATAGTAATGTAAAACAAGGTAAAAGGTGTCTATAGGACAGGGGAGATTTAGAATTTCTGCACACACTTGTGGACAGTGGACACTTTTGGATTGTGTGAGGCCCACTGATATCTGAGCGCTATGTGACACGCTCGATGGCACAGCTGCCTGTGACCAAAGTGACGAGAGGATAATGGAGATTTTGAATCTCTGCGTACACTTTTGGACACTGGACACTTGTAGATTGTGTGAGGCCTACTGATATCTGAGCGCTATGTGACACGCTCGATGGCACAGCTGCCTGTGACCAAAGTGACGAGAGGATAATGGAGATTTTGAATCTCTGCGTACACTTTTGGACACTTGACACTTGTAGATTGTGTGAGGCCTACTGATATCTGAGCGCTATGTGACACGCTCGATGGCACAGCTGCCTGTGACCAAAGTGACGAGAGGATAATGGAGATTTTAAATCTCTGCGTACACTTTTGGACACTGGACACTTGTAGATTGTGTGAGGCCTACTGATATCTGAGCGCTATGTGACACGCTCGATGGCACAGCTGCCTGTGACCAAAGTGACGAGAGGATAATGGAGATTTTGAATCTCTGCGTACACTTTTGGACACTGGACACTTGTAGATTGTGTGAGGCCTACTGATATCTGAGCGCTATGTGACACGCTCGATGGCACAGCTGCCTGTGACCAAAGTGACGAGAGGATAATGGAGATTTTGAATCTCTGCACACACTTTTGGACACTGGACACTTTTGGATTGTGTGAGGCCCAATGAATATCTGAGCGCTATGTGACAGGCTCGATGGCACAGCTGTGACAAAAGTGACTAGAGGATAAGGGAGATTGGATTGCTTTTAAAAAAGCAGTTTGCGGAGCAGTGGGTAAACAGCAATGCCAGCGTGTCAGGAAGCCTTAGAAGGCAGCCCAACAACCAACACCACTGATACACCACAATATAGCCTCCCCTTGCACTGCACACACAGTGACTTGTGTGTTGTGCAGGCCAAATCGCTAGCAGCAGAAGCAGTTTTTTTGTCTTCTTCCCTGCCTAACGCTCTCCCTACAGAATCAGCAGCAACCTCTCCCTATACTAAGATCGGCAGAAGTAAGATGGCGGTTGGCGTGCACGCCCTTTTATACCCCCTGTGACGCCCACCAAAGCAAGCCAATCACTTGCATGCCCTTCTGAAAGATGGTGGTGACCCGTGCCTATGTCATCACGTTGCCCACAGTGTCCGTGGATCCTGATTGGCTGAAAAAGAGCGCAAAACAAACTTTTGAAACGCGACTTTGGCGCGTAAGTCGCCGACCTCGTGGCCGACCTCATCCTAGGGTCGGGTTTCGTTTCATGAAACCCGACTTTGCCAAAAGTCGACGACTTTTGAATTTTTTCGACCCGTTTCGCTCAACTCTATTGAGGACACCTCTGAAGAAACCACCTTGCAAGATTACCATGACATTACCACTAGAAGTTCTGTGACGGTTTCAGTAATGAGGGACAATTTTGCACTATACTTTATGTCACCTCAAGGCAGAGTACACTGGCAGGATGACAGAGTGTGAAAGATTTGTGCCCAACCAAACTTGTGTACCTTCTGTACCAACAGTATATACCTTTGCCAACCAAAGTTGGCTATCTTGTCATGGTCTCTATTTTTAGCTTTAGGCCACAGGTGTGTACCTGGTTGTGTTTTATGCAAAGTATTTCACCTTTTAACAAAAGTTGTGTACATTGTAATGAAATCACCAACAATAAACACAACTTTTTAGGTGAAAAACTTTGCTTCAAACACAACCAGGAACACAACTGTGGCAAAAAGCTAAAATTTACCCACAGTTATATACCTAGTTTTGAATACCATTTCACCTTTTAAATACCCTGTATTTAACCTTTTTCGCCGCAGAAAGAAATGACAGACAACCAGTGTAAAATAATTTAACTTTTATTGAAAAATGTTTTTTTTAGTAAACTTTTTTAAAATTTTAATAAACTTGTTTAATAAAGCTTTGAAACCATAAAACTGGTCATTTTTATTTAAATACACACATTATAAATCTGTGTAGTGTGTGGTGGAAATACTGCTGGAGGGGCTGCGGGACACTTCGACACTGGGAGTGTGGAGAGAGGACTGGGATCGTGGTGGGGAAGGAACAGTTAGAGGTGAAGGTGTGGAAAAAACTACAGAATGGGTGGACATGTGGGAAGCAGAAGAGGTGGTGGGTGGTGGAGTGGAGGGTTGGGCAGGGACTGTAGGAGCAGATGATGTTGATGGCAAGTTGTATGGGGAAGGAGTTTGGTACGGGGCAGGTTGCTGGAAGTGGGGAGATGTCTGGTACGGGGCAGGTTGCTGGAAGTGGGGAGATGTCTGGTATGGGGCAGGTTGCTGGAAGTGGGGAGATGTCTGGTACGGGGCAGGTTGCTGGAAGTGGGGAGATGTCTGGTACTGGGGAGGTTGCTGGTACTGGGGAGTTTGCAGGTACTGGGGAGGTTGCTGGTACTGGGGAGGTTGCTGGTACTGGGGAGGTTGCTGGTACTGGGGAGGTTGCTGGTGCTGGGGAGGTTGCTGGTGCTGGGGAGGTGGATGGTGCTGGGGAGGTGGATGGTGCTGGGGAGGTGGATGGTATGTAATAGGAGGGGGAGGATGGAAAGTGGCTGGAGGGGGTGTAGATGTAATAGGAGGGGGAGGATGGAAAGTGGCTGGAGGGGGTGTAGATGTAATAGGAGGGGGAGGATGGAAAGTGGCTGGAGGGGGTGCAGGTGGAGGAACTACTGTGGTGGGAGGAGGAGGTTGGGAGGTAACTTGCTGGAGAGCAGCGTGGCATGAATGCATTACATGCAGCTGCTGGGCAGGAGAGAGCGTTTCCATGCGCTCCACAACAGACCTGAAAAAGGTGTGGTTTGGCGAAGATCTTGCTTCTGAATGCATGGTTTGCAGAAGTGTCTTCACCTCCAGAATGCTGGAGTTGATCTGCTGATAGCCTGTGGAGATTTGCTCTGACAAGACTTTTAGACAGTTCTGGAAAGATGCATTCAGATGCAAGAACTCTGGCGCATAAGTCTTTTCCTGACCCCTCTGCCGCTGCCGCCCAGTACCCGCAGGTGTACTAGAGGTGGCAGGGGCAGAAGGGTGGGGTAAAGGGAAAGCGATCTCCTCACCAGCAGCTTCATGTAATGTAGGCGGCCACGATGCTCCTGTGCTGGTGGATGGGACAGATGGGTCGAATGTGTGGGAAGGCTGGGAAGGTGCAGATGTACCGGGGCGGTCGAAGTGTCCCTCGGTGCCGGTCTCCTCAGGGATCGCCTCAGAAGGGTCCAATCGTGCAGGCTCCCAAGTGCTGCTCACCGTGCTGTGGAATAAAGAGAAAAAAAAACAATTAAAATAGTGACATGGTATGGCCCTGGCTGAAAAAAAAAAGTTACATCTAAACATTTTTTTGTCACATGTGGTGTGTAATATTTACCTTCTGGTGAGCATTGTCTCCCGGAGGAACGACAGGGCTCGTGCGTACTTGTACTTGCTCCTGCGTCCTCCAGATCCACTCGGGGCCCGCATCTCTTTATTGAACTCCTTCTTGAAACGATCCCTCACAGACCGCCACCGCTTCACAATTCTCTCCCCTGAAACGAGAAAGGACAAAGTGGTTAGTATACAACATCAGTGTTTCCCAAACTCCAGTCCTCATGGTCCCCAGGGGTCATGTTTTCAGGATTTCCAAAGTAAATAGAAATCCTGAACACATGATCCGTGGGGACCACGAGGACTGGAGTTCGGGAAACACTGGTTTAAATCAAGCAACCGGTACTGTATATACTTACGCTCTTTAATCTGGGCCCGAGCTTCGAGGTCCTCCCAGCGGTCCACAAGGAGCGAACAGATTTCCTCCCAGAGTCGTCGGGTAACGATCAGGTCAGCGTGGCGTCGGTCAGCCATATTCCAGAGCGGCTCCCTTTCTCTGACGAGATCGATGAGGCGGTCCACATCAATCCCTCCATCCTCACCATCAGAGTCGGGAGCACGCTGTGAAGGCTGTTAAAGAAAAAGACAAAAATAACATAATTAGCCTCCACAAAAGAAATGAAATAAAAAGTGCAAAAAAAACAAAGCAAAAATATTTATACTTACACGCTGGTGACCGCCGCGTTGCTGTCGCCGACGACCCTGGGAGGCACTGCGAGGACCTCTTGGCCGAGCACCAGATTGGGAAGACTAGAGAAGAAAACAAAAAATGTTATGTCTTTGGATGTAGGCATTTGTTTGCTGTGTGTGGTCTGCAGAACATTGTTTTCTATGTGTTGTGTGTAGTGTGATGTTGTGTTTCTGCGTTTGATGCAAAAAACTTACCAATTGTGAGCCCACTCCAAGTGTCTGTCCACCCCTTCCTTCTTCTTCTGGGAGCTCCTCTTCATCTTGTGATTCCTGTTTTGAAATAAAAGGCAATGAATACACATATATTACAGAGATGATGGATTTTGGAAATAAAAACTTACCGTCAAACGCTGACGATGCGAGGGAGGGCTCCCAGAAGATGTGCTGTCTTCCTCATGGCCAGACTCCATGGCTGTGGGTGGTGTTTCTGCTGCTGCCATTGCTGCTGCTGCTGCTGCATCTATTGGGCGGCTGTTGAATAAAGAGAAACAAAGGGCCAATGAATATCTTGATATTCCATAGCCCTAGTTTGGAGGAATGGGGGATTTGATAATTACTGTCTCTCATCTGCTGCTGGACTCCCCTCCCGTTGTTCAGCATGCTGCTCCATTTGGGGTGGTGCTGATGGTGCTGCTGCTGCAGATGTCTGCTGCCTTCTCCTGCTCCTGGTTCTTGGCTTGGGTGGCATGTTGGGTGTGGCTGAGGGTCCCATTGTCTTGCTTTTATATATGTCCTGTGGGCAGAGCTACTGAGCATGCTCAGACCAAAGAAACCGGATCCGGCCGCCGGATACAAAAAACGTTACAGTCTCCGTTTTTTCCAGACGCCGGATCGCGTCACATTGCCGGATCCGGCGAAAATCGGATGAAACGCATGGCCATCCGGCTCGATCCGGCTCTAATGCAAGTCAATGAGGGGGAAACCGGATCCGGCATTGCATTTCGACGGATCCGGTTTTAGTCAAAAGCGCCGGATCGCGCCTGAAGCCGAAAACCTGATGTGTGAAAGAGGCCTTATAAAGATATTGACTATGTTAAGCTTTTTTATATTTTGTTAGATATTTATGTTTCACTACTTCCATGCTCTTCACCTTCTTTTTTACTTCTCCCACACTTTCTCCTTCATCATCCTCTTCAGGGTCATCTTCTTGGTCTTCTACGGGGTGGTCTTCAGGGTCATCGTCTCCAGGGTCATCGTTTTCGGGGTGGTCGTCTTCTTCGGGGTGGTCTTCAGGGTCGTCGTCTCCAGGGTCGTCGTCTCCAGGGTCGTCGTTTTCGGGGTCCTCGTCTTCTTCGGGGTGGTCTTCAGGGTCGTCGTCTTTAGGGTCGTCATCAGGGAGATCCAGAGTGATTACCAAAAACCATTTCAAAAAGCTTGAACTTGGAAATGTAGCAGAAGTTACAAGAAGGCTGAGGAACTGCTGAGAACCAGCTGACGGTACTGGAACATGGATGGGTAGCCGAAGGTACAAGAGCCAATGGAACTACCGAGGACCAGCTGATGGTACTGGAACCCGGTTACTAAGCAGGAGGTACCTCTGCTAGTAAGCACTACCAAGGACCAGCAGAAGTTGGTGGAACTCGGATACCGAGAAGGAGGCACCTAAGCCAAAGCCTCTGCCTGGAACCAGCTGACATTACCGGAACCCAGGGGGACATATTCAAGTTTGACTTCCAAAGAACCAGCTAATGGTACTGGAACTCAGATAGGCAGCAGAAGGTACACATGAAAAAAAAAGTTGCAATGCCGTGAGCCAGCTGGAGTTACCGAAACCCACAGTCCTACAGGGGGAGCTTGTCCTATTGGCACTACGGAACCAGCCTTCATTGCCAGATCCCGCAGCCCACATAGGAAGCACCTAAACTGCAGGCACCATAGAATCGGCTAACCCGACCGCAACATGACAGTTTTGGAGGCAAAGTGACGTTGACACTACCCGGAAACAGCTGGCGTGCTGGAACCAGGCTGGGCAGGAGGGAGTACCCGTGCCAAAGACACTTCTGAGCAGCAACTGGCGGTGTTGGAGCTCAGGGATTACAGTAGAAACAGAGTGTAGCCAGAGGCCTAATTGGAGCAAGTTTAATATCTGTAGTAGTGTGAATGTGGACAGAGCAGGAGAAATTGCCGGACACACAGCAGGGGATCAGCTGACGTTACTGAACCCCAATAACACTGGAGCATGTGTTGACTGTGCAGACGGCACTTATGAACAGCAACTGGTGGTGTTGGAGCCCTGGGATTACAGTTCAGGTGGTAGAAACATGAACACAACAGGAGACCTGGATACTGTTGCCAACCAGGGCCGGACTGGGACTAAAATTCAGCCCTGGCATTTGAAGTTACACAGGCCCACTAGTCACATGGTGACTATATAATATCTTTGTACACTTGTAGTTTACAAGAAGTGAGAGGAGATGTCATGTCGGCGGTCACGGCTGCACCCGCTCCAGCCCCTCCTCCAGCGGCAACCGCCGCCACCTCCTCCTACCAGCGTCCTCGCCGCGGCGCGCTCCCACGCTCTGCCTCCCCTCCTGTGATGGCACCGCGCTCCTTCCTTAGGGCGCGCGCGCGCACCAGTGTCCCCTCTTCTGCCTACGGGGGGTGGCGCCGGGGGCGGCACGTACCGCCCGCTTCCGGACCCTAGGGTATTTCTGGCGCGCTCTCTATTGAGAGGACGCCTGAGAGTTGCTGTGTGCTCGCCATGCTGCGCTTTGGCCCCTTTCCGGTTTCTATAGTGCCGCCTGTGTCCTGTCTGTCTTCCCCGTGGCTACCAGCCCCCGGCTCTGCTTCCTTGTTCCCAGTGTTCTCTCACCCTGCATGACCGCCCTGTTCTCCCTCCTGGTACCTCCTTGTGTGCATCCTCCCGGTCCTCTCCCCTCTAGTACCTGCTCCCTGTCGGTCTACCCATCCTGTAATCCTGTTAAGGTCCTCTACCTCTCAGTCCAGTACTCATGCCTACGGGCGCCTCTTGTCCTTGAGCCGCCCCTCCTGGTACCGGCTGTCGCGGTTCTGTCCTCGGTAGTCTTGCCCCAAACGATCCCTGTATAGGGGTCGGTCTTCACCTGGAGCGCTCGACCCCCGGGGCTCCAGATCCGCGACCCAGAGGGTCCACTCTCGGACGTCCGTTTTCGAAAAACGTCACAGTACTCTCAGGCCATGGACCCCGCCGGTGCCACGGCTGCCACGCAGAAGGAACTGTTGTTCCTGCATGAAAATCAGGCCCGAATCATGTCTTTCATGAAGTCCATGGACACCCGTTTGTCCGCTATGCAGACCTCTGACCCCGGGCATGCTCCCCTCCTAGCCAGCCTGCAGCAGGAGCTCGCGCAGCAGCGCGATGCCCAGTCCCACGTTTTGGGGTATATGGCGTCCATCAATGACCGACTGCTTGCCTTGCAGTCCGCTGCGGTCGTCTCTAACCCTCCCAGGGACCCGTCTCCTCCCCGCCCCCCCGCCTGGGTAAGCCTCCCAGATATGGTGGAGATCCTAAACTTTGTCGGGGCTTTTTAAACCAGTGCAGACTGCACTTCGAGCTGTTGCCCCAACAATATCCCACGGATCGCGCCAAGGTGGCGTTCATAGTATCCCACCTCGAGGGAGAAGCCCTGTCCTGGGTGAACCCTCTATGGGAGAGGGATGATCCCGTCGTAGCGAGTATCCAGAACTTCCTGGAAACATTTCGTAAGGTGTTTGACGAACCCGGCCGCTTGGCTTCTACCACAGAAGCTCTCTTTAATCTCCGCCAAGGGTCGCTTACTGTGGGGCAGTACGCCATCCGTTTTCGGACGTTGTCATCAGAACTCGGATGGAATAATGAGGCACTTGTGGGTGCCTTCTGGAGAGGCCTTTCCAGCAAGATTAAAGACGAGCTAGCCGGTCGGGATACCCCCACCACTCTGGAGGACCTTATAGCCCTGGCTACGCGCATAGACCTCCGATTTTTGGAGCGCTCGTGGGAATCGGTTAGAGAACGCAGACCCTTCAGGCTATATCAAGCGCCCATTCCATGCTCTGCAGCTCCCTCTACTAGCAGCGTCCCCGAGCCCATGCAGGTAGATCGGGTCAGGTTGACCGAGCAGCGTCGCAGAGAGAGGATGACAAACGGGCTCTGCCTGTACTGTGGGGGGGCTAATCACTTCATCCGCACTTGTCCTGAGAGGCCGGGAAACGCCTCCACCTAGGTCAGGTAAGAGAGGTCTCCCTAGGTGATCATAATTCCTCTCTGCCTCTTACCCTTTCAGCTTTAATTGTTTGAGGATGGGAGCGCAGATCTGTAGAGACGTATGTGGACTCGGGTGCGGCTGGCAATTTCATCCGGCAGCAAGAGGTGGACCAACTTCAGATTCCGGTGGTTATCCTAAAAGACCCACGGACTATCACCTCCGTCGATGGAACACCCCTTCCCGGGCTCGTTACCAGGATCACGACCGAAGTGGACTTACAAATTGGAGCGCTTCATTTTGAAAAGATAGCCTTCTACGTGCTGCCTAAATTGTCTCACGCTGTCCTCCTCGGATTACCCTGGCTTCGGCTGCACGAGCCAGTTGTCGACTGGCGCTCAGGGGAGATCCTCCGCTGGGGTCAGTCCTGCCACACTCGTTGTTTGCAATCCATCCTCCATCCTCGTCTCCTGCCCACGCCGGCCAATCTCACGGGTCTCCCCGCACCGTACTACGTGTACACCAACGTTTTCAGTAGAAAAGAAGCGGAGTCCCTGCCTCCGCATCGGGCCTATGACTGCCCTATCAACTTGCTTCCCGGAGCCACTCCGCCCAGGGGGAGGACGTATCCCTTATCTCCAGCAGAGACCACGGCCATGACTGAATACATCCGGGAGAACTTGGTGAAGGGGTTCATCCGAAAGTCCTCGTCCCCAGCAGGTGCAGGCTTCTTCTTTGTTCGGAAGAAAGACGGATCTCTTAGACCTTGCATCGACTACCGGGGCCTGAACAATATTACAGTTAAGAATCGATACCCACTTCCACTTATCCCAGAACTCTTCGACCGGCTGAGAGGGGCTCGAATCTTCACGAAGCTGGACCTGCGGGGAGCCTACAATTTGATCTGGATTCGCGCAGGCGACGAATGGAAGACGGCCTTCAATACCCGTGATGGTCATTATGAGTATTTAGTCATGCCGTTTGGTCTCTGCAATGCTCCAGCTGTCTTCCAGGAGTTCATTAACGAGGTGTTTCGGGACCTTCTGTACTCTTGCGTAATAGTGTATTTAGACGATATCCTCATCTTTTCGCCTGACCTTTCCTCCCATCGGAGAAGCGTACGCATGGTCCTGCACCGTCTCCGGGAGAATCACCTCTACGCCAAGATTGAGAAGTGTCTCTTCGAGCAGACCTCATTACCCTTCTTGGGTCATGTCATCACAGATTCCGGTCTGAAGATGGATCCCGAGAAACTCTCGGCGGTACTCAAGTGGCCCCGTCCTGTCGGAATCAAAGCCATCCAGCGTTTCCTCGGATTCGCGAATTATTACCGACAGTTCATGCCGCATTTTTCCTCGTTGACCAAACCTATCTCGGCCTTGACCCGCAAAGGAACTAAGCCTGATCACTGGTCCTCCGAGGCGGAAGATGCCTTTCTGGCGCTGAAACGCTCCTTTGCAGCAGCACCGGTCCTACATCGGCCGGTGGCCAGTAGGCCTTTTGTTCTTGAAGTGGACGCCTCTTCCACCGGAGCTGGGGCGGTCCTCTCCCAGCGAGTTCCCCCTGGACGACTGGTTCCCTGCGGGTTCTTTTCCAAGTCCTTTTCGCCAGCAGAGTGCAACTTCTCCATCGGAGATCGGGAGTTGCTGGCCATCAAGATGGCTCTGGAAGAGTGGCGGTACCTGCTCGAGGGGGCTGTGCACCCCTTTACCATCTTCACAGACCACAAGAATTTGGCCTATCTGCAGTCCGCCCAAAGGCTCAATTCCAGACAAGCCAGATGGGCCTTGTATTTTTCTCGATTCGACTTCCAGCTTCACTTCCGGCCCGGTAATAAGAACACCAAAGCAGATGCACTTTCCAGATCTCTACAGTCGCCAGAAGAGGACGAGAACCCCTCGTATATTATCGAGCCTGCCAAAGTGATCACCGTGGCCCCGGTGAACTTTTCTACTCCTCCACCAGGCAAGACCTTCGTGCCTCAGAATAAACGTCTGGAGGTGTTGCGCTGGGGGCACTCCTCCAAGGTTGCGGGGCACGTGGGGTCCAAGAAGACTCTATCGCTTCTTTCACGTTATTACTGGTGGGCCACCCTTCGCCAAGACGTGGCAGATTTTGTTGCCTCTTGCTCAACCTGTGCGCAGAACAAGGTTCCAAGAACTTTGACCTCCGGTCTTCTCCATCCGTTGCCGGTGCCGGAGGCCCCTTGGCAGCAAATTGCCATGGACTTTATAACCGTCTTGCCCTGCTCAGCTGGTTGCACCACCATCTTAGTCGTAGCTGACCGCTTCTCTAAGATGGCTCATTTTATCCCCCTGGCCGGGCTGCCCTCCGCTCCGAAGTTGGCCGAGATCTTCATCCATCAGATCTTCAGGTTGCATGGTCTTCCCCTACGGATTGTGTCTGATCGAGGGGTCCAATTTACTTCTCGCTTCTGGAGGGCTCTATGTCAGCTTATGGGTACGTCCCTCGACTTCTCCTCCGCCTATCACCCGCAGACCAATGGGCAGGTGGAACGGGTTAATCAGGACCTAACAACTTACCTGCGCCACTTCTCCATTGCCCACCAGGATAATTGGGTCTCTCTTCTACCCTGGGCTGAATTCGCCCATAATAACCACCCCAGTGAGTCGACCACCAAAACTCCGTTCTTTGTGGTTTCTGGTCGCAATCCTGGTGTTCCACTACCCTTTGTCGCCTCTTCAGGAGTTCCCGCAGCTAATGCCCTCGCCACAGAATTTTCGAATATTTGGAAGGAGACCAGAGAGGCTCTTGTGAAGACCAGTGCCCGAATCAAAAGACATGCAGACAAGAGACGGAGGGACCTTCCCACGTACCACCCTGGTGATAAGGTCTGGCTCTCAACCAAGCACATCCGCTTGAAAGTTCCTTCCTATAAGCTGTGTCCTCGTTACATCGGTCCCTTCGAGGTACTAAAACGCATCAATGAAGTGTCATACAGACTGAGGTTGCCGGCTTCACTCCGGGTCCCTAACGCCTTTCACGTCTCGCTCTTGAAACCTGTAGTTCTGAATCGGTTCCAACCGGTCTTTGTTGCCCCTCCTTTACCTATTGGGTCGGATGACATCTTTGAAGTAAAGGATATTTTAGCCATGAAGAGAGTCAGGGGGAGGACTTTCTTTCTCATTGAGTGGAAGGGATTTGGTCCTGAGGAAAGGTCTTGGGAGCCTCAAAAGAATATCAACGCTCCTCTAATACTAAAAAAGTTTCTGGCCAATCTCAGAAAGAGGGGATGTAAAGAGGGGGGTACTGTCATGTCGGCGGTCACGGCTGCACCCGCTCCCGCCCCTCCTCCAGAGGCAACCGCCGCCACCTCCTCCTACCGGCGTCCTCGCCACGGCGCGCTCCCACGCTCTGCCTCCCCTCCTGTGACGGCACCGCACTCCTTCCTTAGGGCGCGCGCGCGCATCAGCGTCCCCTCTTCTGCCTACGGGGGGTGGCGCCGGGGGCGGCACGTACTGCCCGCTTCCGGACCCTAGGGTATTTCTGGCATGCTCTCTATTGAGAGGACGCCTGAGAGTTGCTGTGTGCTCGCCACGCTGCGCTTTGGCCCCTTTCCAGTTTCTATAGTGCCGCCTGTGTCCTGTCTGTCTTCCCCGTGGCTACCAGCCCCCGGCTCTGCTTCCTTGTTCCCAGTGTTCTCTCACCCTGCATGACCGCCCTGTTCTCCCTCCTGGTACCTCCTTGTGTGCATCCTCCCGGTCCTCTCCCCTCTAGTACCTGCTCCCTGTCGGTCTACCCATCCTGTAATCCTGTTAAGGTCCTCTACCTCTCTGTCCAGTACTCCTGCCTACGGGCGCCTCTTGTCCTTGAGCCGCCCCTCCTGGTACCGGCTGTCGCGGTTCTGTCCTCGGTAGTCTTGCCCCAAACGATCCCTGTATAGGGGTCGGTCTTCACCTGGAGCGCTCGACCCCCGGGGCTCCAGATCCGCGACCCAGAGGGTCCACTCTCGGATGTCCGTTTTCGAAAAACGTCACAGGAGATTAACATGACTATATAACATGTAGTCATAGCTGTGCCCAGTATTTCAGCTCAGTCCTATTTATTGCTTTTAGGTACAGTACTCCTCCCAAATCTCTGTCCCCTTTTGTATGCATGATTACAGAATTCCTGGCAGAACTGCTCTCTATTGGGCAAACAGACCCCCTGGTCATAGCCGCCCCTATCATACCTCCCAACTTTTGAAGAAGGGAAAGATGGACAAAGACTGCAAATTTTGGCCACGCCCAGCCACACCCATTTCACAACTAGTCACATCCATGTCCACGCCTAATCGCACCCATTTAGCACTGCTGATCACACTGACTGGTACTGAGGGCACAGTGGCTGGCATTATGGGCACACTGACTGGCACTAAGGAAGAGAGAAAACAGAGAGAGAGAGAAAAAAGAAAACAGAGAGAGCGAGAAAGAAAGGGGAAAGAAAGAAAGAACAGAGAGAGACAGAGAAAGAACAGAGAGAGAAAGAAAGAAGTAAAGAAAAGAAAGAAAGAACAGAAAGAAAGAGAGGAAAGAAAAAGAAAGAAAGAGGGGAAGAAAGAACAGAGAGAGAAAAAAGAAAGAACAGAGAGAGAAAGAAAGAACAGAGAGAGAAAGAAAAAGAGAGAAAGAAATAAAGAAAGATTCTACAAAGATACTATAGCAGCCCGGCTCCCATTGTAGTGCCCACCTGAGCCTCCCGGTGCAGGACCTATCATGATCCGCTCACATGGCCGGCATCCCCGATTCCAAGGCGATCCTGCTGTCTGCGCTGTCGGAGGAGGACACGGTGATAGATCTGAAGCATTCCTGGTTCCGTCACAATCTCCTCAAGAAATTATCTCATTTCCGGTCAGCTTCCAGCACATCACTTCAGGTGGAATGTCATGTGTGTGTTTTAAAATGCTCCTCGGGGCTCCGCCGTGTACTCCTGTGTCCGTGGGAAAAGCCCACTTTATATGCTTTGTACACACTTGGCTCCACTCCGTACATCCCGTACACATATGGCTCCACTCCATATACACACGGCTCCACTCCGTCCACCTCGTACACGCGCGGCTCCTCTCCGTACACCTCGTACACGCGCGGCTCCTCTCCGTACACCTCGTACACGCGCGGCTCCTCTCCGTACACCTCGTACACGCGCGGCTCCTCTCCGTACACCTCGTACACACTGCTCTGCTCCGTACACCTCGTACACACTGCTCCGCTCCGTACACCTCGTACACACACGGCTCCGCTCCGTACACCTCGTACACACTGCTCTGCTCCGTACACCTCGTACACCCATGGCTCCGCTCCGTACACCTCGTACACACGGCTCCTCTCCGTACACCTCGTACACACTGCTCCGCTCCGTACACCTCGAACACACACGGCTCTGCTCCGTACACCTCGTACACACTGCTCCGCTCCGTACTCCTCGTACACGCGACTCTGCTCCGTACACCTCGTACACACACGGCTCCGCTCCGTACACCTCGTACACACACGGCTCCGCTCCGTACACCTCGTACACACACGGCTCCGCTCCGTACACCTCGTACACACACGGCTCCGCTCCGTACACCTCGTACACACACGGCTCCGCTCCGTACACTTCGTACACACACGGCTCCGCTCCGTACACCTCGTACACACACAGCTCTGCTACATCCACACTGTAAATCCTGACCCCACACATACTTACCTCAACCAGCACCATGACAACAGCAAAGTAGCAGAGTCTTGCAGACGGTAGAGGCAAGGCTGAGCGCACAGGACCTGTGATGAGGTCACAGGAGGGGCGGAGTCAGGGGTGACATGATCGGGGGGTCTGGACAAAGGCTCCTGATCATGTGACCCCCCTGACTCCTCCCCTCCTGTGACCTCATCACAGGTCCTGCGAACAGAGCGAGCAGGCAAGCGAGTGCGACGCTGTGAGTGTCTGCGGGGGGGTCTCATGCTAAGGCGAGGATGGGGGGCGTGGCGGCTTATCTCCCTGCAGTGCGGGAGGAACTTGAAACTATCACCGCTATGCCCGCAGAGGGCCAGCGGCAGGAGCAACAGTGGCCGCAGCCGCTGGCAAGCGGCCAGATGATCGGGCACTGCGGCCCACGTGACAGCGGCCCAGCGGGAAATTGCCCGGTTGGTTATATTGCCAATCCGGGCCTGTTGCCAACCAATTATTTAATCTGGAAGAGGACTGGCAAATTCCTGCGAGATCCAGGCCTTGTTCATTTTCAGAAAAGTAAGCTGGTCAACGTTATCGGGTGATAGTCGCATGCGACGGTCTGTTAGTACACCACCTTCGGCACTAAAGACGAGTTCCGATAATACACTAGCAGCAGGGCAAGCCAGCACCTCCAATGCATACTAGCTGAGCTTTGGCCATGTATCCAGCTTAGAAACCAAAAACTTGAAGGGGGAAGAGCCGTGTGGGAGAACACTGAGAGGGCAAGACATGTAGTCTGTCACCATCTGACGGAAACATTGCCTCCTGCTGATTGGAGCCATCTGTGATGGTGTAGACATTGGTGGCGGGGACACAAAACTTTGCCACATTTGGGCCATACTGGTCTTGCCTTGTGCTGAGGCGCTGCTTCTGCTCCCTCTTTGTGCAGAGCTTCTTCCACTGCCTCGACGCACTGAGCTGCTTTGTAAAGCACTAGCAGCACTGCTCTCGGGTGGAATGGAGAACATGATGGAATGCACCAGTGTGTCTTGGTACTCACCCATTTTACGCTCCCAGATCAATGGTGTTATGAGGCTTTGTAAGTTGTCCCGGTAGCGAGGATCTAAGAGGGTGAACACCCAATAATCAGCCTTGTTGAGAATGTGGGTGATGCGGTGGTCGTTTCTCAGGCACTGCAGCATGAAATCAACCATGTGCTGCAGACTGCCAACTGGCCAAGAAACGCTGTCCCCTGCTTGAGGCGTCATCTCTGCCTGCTCTGCAAAACCCCACCCTCGCTCTACATACTGACTACTAGAGCATTGTGTACCTCCCTCCTCTGGACAGATGTCTTCCTCCTCCATTGACTCCTCCTCATCCTCCTCACAAAGTGTCCCCTGCCTAGGCCTTTGTGAGGAACCACGTTGCACAGACTGTCCAGAAGCAGATGGCATTTGTGACCCCTCATCCTCCACCTCTTCCACAACCTCGTCCCTTAGTGCTTGCAGTGTTTTTTCAAGCAGGCAGATAAGGGGGATAGTCATGCTGACTAGTGCATCATCTGCACTCGCCATCCACGTGGAGTCATCGAAGGCACGCAAAACGTGGCAGATGTCCTTCATAGAGGCCCACTCAGTGGTGGTGAAGTGTGAACGGCGTGCAGTGGGACTTGTATGCGCCTGATGCAGCTGGTACTCCATTACTGCTGCCTGCTGCTCACACAACCTCTCCAACATATGTAACGTTGAATTCCACCTGGTGGGTAGGTCACATATGATGCGATGTTCCGGAAGACGGAATCGGTGCTTCAGAGCTGCAATGCGCGATCTTGCCATGCTGGAACGCCGCAAGTGAGCGCACTCTATGCGGACCTTTTGCAGCAGTGCATCAAGATCCGGATAGTCCCTCAAAAAACTCTGCACGACCAAGTTGGGCACATGTGCCAGACATGAGATGTGAGTGAAGTTGCCTAGACCCAGAGCTGCCACCAGATTTTGGCCATTGTCACACACTACCATGCCTGGCTGGAGATTTGCTGGCACAAACCACACGTCGCTCTCCTGCTTGATGGCATTCCAGAGCTCCTGCGCTGTGTGGCTTCGATTCCCCAAAGAAATTAATTTCAATACGGCCTGTTCACGTTTGGCCACGGCTGTGCTCATATTGGTCGTAACAGGTAAGCGTTCACGGGTCCATGTGGAGGTAGATTGTGACAGCTCCTGCTGCGCAGATTCAGAGGAACTGGAGTATGAGGAGAAGTCAATGTGTACAGGCTGGATTCCTGCAATCCTTGGAGTTGGCAGAACACATACAGTGCCACTCTCAAGAGCTGTACACGGCTCCACAACATTTACCCAATGGGCAGTGAGGGAAAGATATCGTCCCTGTCCATGGTTACTGGTCCACGCATCGATGGTCAGGTGGACCTTGCTACTGACGTCGTTTAGTAGCGCATGTTTAATTTTTCCCTCCACATGCTTTTGCAGGGCAGGGACGGCTTGCCTGCTGAAATAAAAGCGGCTGGGCACGTTGTATTGTGGGACTGCCAATGCCATGAAGTTACGGAAGGTGTCAGTCTCCACCAGCCTGAATGAGAGCATTTCAAGGGACAGTAGTTTTGCAATGCCAGCTTTCAGAGCCTGTGCTCGGGGGTGGTTTGCCGAGTATGGGCGCCTTTTCTCCCATGCCTGTGCTACCGATGGCTGTAGACTGGCCTGGGAGTGTGAGGGTGATAGGGAACGTGGTGCTGTGGGTGGAATGACGCTGTGTCTCTGTACAACAGTGCCAGAGGTTCTTCCATGGTGATCCTGTGAGGAAGCCGAACCAGCTGTGTGTGAGCTGGATGAAGAGGCTACAACACGAACTGAAGAGGTGGTAGGGGGCGCTGTAGGTTCGCCTAGGTCTTCAGTGTGTCTTTGTAACTCCATCACGTGCTTGGTCCGCACATGTTTCCACATATTTGTGGTATTGAGGTTGCAGACACTTTTCCCTCTTTTCACTTTCTGATTACACAGCTTGTATTTGACAAAGCAAATGTCATCTGCAACTGTGTCAAAAAAGTACCAGGCACTGCAAGTCTTGGGAGCGCCCGTTTTGAGTTTTGGAAGAGGCATGCTCCTAATGGGTGCCAAAGTGGAGGCTACAGGCAACCGGGTCTGCCCCTCCCTCTCCCTCCTTTTTTGGCCGTTCAGGGAATCTCTTCCTCAGAGCTGCTCCCACCACCTTCCTGTACCTCACGCCATGATGGGTCAAGGACCTCATCATCTACACTACCCTCTTCAAACGACTGCTTCTCCTGGGTAGTCTCGACAGCACAGTACGCACCAGAAAGTGGCACCTGAGTCTCATCATCAGATGCGTACTGAGGTGTGCTGACCGTAGGCATTGGCCCACCCGCCTCTTCAGATTCAGAGAGACAAAGCTGTTGCGCATGACTGCATACTACCTCCTCTTCAAATTCTCGAATGCTGCTTGGCTGGCCCCCTCTTTCCAAGCCAACAGATTCAGAGAACAGAAGTAGAGATGGCTCCTGTCCAGGGCTCTCTGACTGCCTGGGCAATTTGGCAGGTGGTGAAGAGACAGATGGGTGCTCTTCAGTGCTCTGGACCTGAGAGGATCTGGAACTAATTGAAGTCGATGCGTTAGCTGCCATCCATCTGACAACGGCTTCAATTTGTTCGTCACGCAGCAGTGGGGTACGGCGAGCTCCTACAAAGCTGCGCAAAAAGGACTGTTCCCTGGGAAAACTGGGGGATGCTGAGTCACTGGTGCCCGCAGCAGGCACAGAATCCTCACGTCCTCTCCCTGCAGAAACTCCATGCCCACGACCACGTGCCTTACTCCCTGCTTTCTTCATCTTGGTAGACTGATAAAGATAGGCAGAAAAGTACTAAGGGCTTAGTGTGCTTATTAAAGAACAGCTGCTAACAGGTATAAGAAACACTAATTTTATAAAGTGTGGACTAGAGTTTAATATGAGCTAATGTGGCCTACACAACAGTAAAGTGGAGTGTTTGGTGAACTTTATTAACTTTTTTTTTCACAAAAAGACACTGGATGTGCCCAAAGATGTAAAACCGATAGTATCACAAACTTTTTGTAAATATAACAATGCAGGAAGGTAACCTACAATGCAATAGATGAGGCTCCAAAAAATAGCCTAATACTAATCTGTCTGGGGCTGCAGGACACAAGCCAGCAGAAAGGCTCCTCTCTCTACTCCTATATAGACTCCTATATAGTGTTTGCAAATATTCTAGCTGGATACGGATGGAACCACACTAATAGGAGAAATCTGGAAAAATGAGCAGCACTAATGCAAAAAAGGACAATGTATGAGGCAGTGACGCATGCTGAGTGGACTACAACCGGAGGTGGCTGCAGAACACACTACAGCGTTAGCTGCACTCACACACAGAGACCTCGCAGACAGCCGTGAACAGCGCTGCAAGGCAAAAGAAAGCTACAGCGGTTGATAAAGTGGCCTGGGTAAAGCACAATATTGCAAATCGCTAGGTCACACTGTCCCTCAGAACAGCAGAGTCCTATCCCTAACTGAATTCACAGCAGAGTGAACCCAAAATGGCGGCGGTGGCTTTTATAGTGCATCATGACATCATTTCAGTAGCCAATCACAGCCATGCCAGTAGTTACATGCCTAGTATGCTCTAACAGGAATAGCCCACACTTCTTAGGATCCTCATTCGCTGAATAAAATCAAACTGGCTAATTGCATTATGGGAACTTCCGATTCTGGTATTCGATATACTAAAAGTATCGGAACTCAGTATCGGAATTCCGATACCGCGAATATCGGCCGATACCCGATATTGCAGTAACGGAATGCTCAACACTACTTATGACCATGTGATATTTCAAATTTTCTTTTTTAATAAATTTGCAAACATTTTAACATTTCTTTTTTTTCAGTCAAGATGGGGTGCAGAGTGTACATTAATGAGAAAAAAATGAACTTTTTTGAATTTACCAAATGGCTGCAATGAAGCAAAGAATGAAACATTTAAAAGGGTCTGAATACTTTCCATGCCCACTGTAACTGCTTTGTTTTCAATGCTTCCTGTTAACTAGCTGTGATAAAACTTAATTAATAAAGTCATAAGAAGATTTCATGTTGATTCTGGCTGTGATTTTTACCTGTTGATTTTCCAAATCTCATTTAAGTTTATGGGGAATATTTACCACTTCACTTTTTTTTTTGCTATGACACCTGGAAGATTATTATACCCTTATAGGGCGGTTTCACACATCCAGATAATTCCGGTACTTGAAAAACCAGTACCAGAGCTATCCGTGTCCGTGTGGATACGTAGGCCATCTGTGTTACATCCGTGTGCTATTCGTATGTCCGTGTGTACCATACGTGTGTTTCGTGTGCTGTCCGTGCCTGTGTATTGAAAATATGTTTCAATGTTAACCCTATGACATTTAAAAATGCACACAGACCACACACGGATGTGATCCGTGTGCTGTAAGAGTTTACACGCACCCATTGACTTGGGACGGACATGTCAGCATATTTTGAACACGGACACACGGTCCGTGAAAACACGCTGACATCTGCATAGACCCATTCATTAGAATGGGTCTACGTGTGTCAGTGTCACCGGTACGTGAGAAAACTGTCACTACATGTGTGAAACTGCCCGTAGAGTGTTGGTCAGTACCTAGGCCATCGCAGATCAGCGGTTCCCAGTTTTCTAGCAGTTTTGCAAATCAATATAAAGCATCAGCCTTCTCGTTGCCATTTATAGGCCCCAAAAAATAATTTTTCAGGCCTGGTGTCTGTTAGCTAGTAGTTTATTAAATCAATATATAGCATCAGCCTTCTCATTATCTTTTCTAGGCCCCAAAAATAATGTTTAAGGCCTGGTGTCTGTTTTCTAGTAGTTCTGCAAATCAATATATCACATTAGCCTTCTCGTTGCCATATGTTGGCCCCAAAGACAACTTTAAGGCCTTTTATGTGTTTTTTAGTACTTTTGCAAATCAATATATTGCATCAGCCTTTTGTTGAAATTTTTTGGCCTCAGAAATAACTTTTAAGGTCTGGAGTGTGTTTTCTAATACTTTTTCTAATCAATATAGCGCATCAGCCATGTCGTTGCCATTTTTGGGGCTCCCAAAAATAATTTTTAATGTCTGATGTATGTTTTCTAATAGTTTTGCTAATCAATATATCAGCCTTCTTATTGACATTTATAGGCCCCAAAAATAATTTTTAGGTCAGGTGTGTGTTTTCTAGTACTTTTGTAAATCAATATATCGCATCAGCCTTCTCGTTGCCATTTCTAGGCCTCATCAAAAAAATGTAAGGCCTCGTGTATGTTTTCTAGTAGTTTTGCAAATCAATATATTGCCTCAGCTGTTTAGTTGTCATTTATAGGCCTCAAAAATACTTTTTACTTCCTTGTGTTTGTTTTTTGGTAGTTTTGCAATCAATATCTACCATATCAGCCTTCTCATTGCCATTTGTTGGCCCCAAAAATATTTTTTAAGGTCTGGTATGATTTTTCTAGTACGTTTGTGAATCAATATATCACATAAGATTTCTTGTTGCCATTTATAGATCCTAGAAATAATTAATAAAGCCTAGGGTGTGTTTTTTCGTACCTTTGCAAATAAATATATCGCATCAGCCGTGTCGATGCCATTTCTAGGCCTCAAAATACTTTTTCACGCCTGATGTATGTTTTCTAGTAGTTTTGCAAATCAATATATTGCATCAGCCGAGTTGCTGCCATTTCTAAGCCTCAAAACTAGAGCTGAGCGACTTTGGTCGGATCGGGTTTCATGAAACAAAATTTGAGTCGGATGAAACTGGTCCGACTAGGCCAAAAAAAGTCAGAGTTTTGTCTGAAACCCGACCCCAATGCAAGTCAATGGGGAATAAAAGTCGGCATTGAGTGGATGAACGTCAAAATTTACATCAGTATTTGTAATCCAAAATCAGGAGTGGAACAATCACAAGAAAAATACAATAGAAACAAATCACCACTTCTGTATTTTTCACCCACTCCGGATTTTGGCTTACAAATACTGATGTAAAATACTGACCAAATACTGAAAGCGTGAACGTGGCCTCAAACTGACTGTTTCACTGTCATAGGTAACATCATCCTGCTGTGAGTGAGACTAAAGGCCCCGTCACACATAGTGACTCACCAGTGATCCCAACGATATCAAAGTGTCAGGATCGCTGGTGAGCTGTCAAACAGACAGCTTCACCAGCGATCAGGACCAGCGACACCGAGCGCGCGGCGTCGCTCTGTACATTAGCTACTGTAACGAATGGAAGCGGAGGCAGAGATGGTGAAGTTCACATTCGTTTTTATTTTTTAAGTGGAACCTCGGGACCACGGTCCGGGGGACTCCGAAGGGGGTGTGACTAGTGAGCCCCGGGCACCTGTAGTAAGGCCCTCAGGCAGGGGCAGAATGGAATACCCGCAGGACGCAGGTGCCACCTCCAGTTAGACCCCGAACACATGGCAGCTGTCCCAGCGAGACCAAAAGGGATAACAAAAGTTACAGCAGAGTCCGTAATGCGCTGGGTCCTGGATCCGGTTAGTTGGTAAGGAGTTGGTTCCAGTGACCTTCACACAGTCCTTGGACTCGGATGGCTGTAGGCGGAACGGGATGGCTTAGGCCCAGATGGTTGCTGATATAGCCAGGTAACACAGGATACTGATATGCTGTGGAAACAGAGAGCATTAGACAATGCACAGAGACTGCAGATGCAGCGCAGACAGATTAGCATGAGAACCGGATGTAGCAATGATAGATACTCGTTGCTCCGGCACTCTCCCTATGGAGGAGAGGCCAGAAATAGCAGCCAGTGCGCTGCCATTGGTTGATTGCATTTTTTGAATAATGCATGCTGCCCCTTTAAGAAGGCAAGAGAGCGGGCGGGCGTGCCCTAATATCCTTAGCTACAGATCTCCTCACAGGATGCCAGGAGGAGGAGGCAGGAGGGAGGACAGAATGCTGAGCAGCAGCATGAGAGGCTCGAGGTGACTGCCCAGAATGGAGAGCAGCAGCAGGCCTGGACGCAGCGCCAGGATGGGGGCCAGGTGTAACAGCGGCAGACCTGGGCGCAGCGCCAGGACGGTAACCGGGTGTAACAGTATCCCCCTCTTTACACCCCCTCTTCTTCAAGCCTGTGTAGAACCGTTTAAGGAGAAGACGAGCCTGGATGTTTTCCCTAGGCTCCCAAGATCTCTCCTCAGGACCAAAAACCTTCCAGTCCACCAGGTAGTAGGTCTTACCCCTTACTTTTTTTACGGCCAGGATATGTTTTACCTCAAAAACATCATCCTTCGAGACAGGGTCAGGAGTGGTACCCGGATCCTTAAAGAAGGGACTCAAAACTACTGGTTTGAGGAGAGAAACATGAAAGGAGTTAGGCACATGTAGGGAAGTGGGCAACTTCAGCTTGTACGAGACTGGATTGATCTGTCTCAAGATCTCAAATGGTCCGATGAATCGGGGACGCCATACCTTGTCTCCGGGATGAAAGATAGGCGCATCCAAATGTCTCTTGTCCACATGCCTTTTCATACGCTGGGAGGCTTTCTCCAGAGCAGTTTTGGTATCCCTCCAGACCTTAGAAATATCTTCGGAGAAAGTATCAGCAGCTGGAACACCAGATGATCCGGAGATGGGAATAGGTATTCCGGGTTGCAATCTGAAGACAATCTGAAAGGGAGACTTTTGAGAAGATTTACTTACTTGATTGTTGTAAGAAAATTCGGCCCAGGACAGTAAGTCTACCCAGTCATCATGATGGGCGTTGACAAAGTGACACAGGATTCCAGCCAGGATTTGATTTGTCCTCTCCACTTGTCCATTGGACTGGGGATGGTACGCTGAGGAAAAATCTAGTTCAATTCTTACCAGTTTACAAACTGCTCTCCAGAATCTTGAGGTGAACTGGACTCCTCTGTCGGACACGATGTGGAGAGGGAAACCATGGAGACGGAAGATGTGCTGAATGAACAGGTCCGCCAACTCATGAGCAGTTGGAAGACCGGGTAGTGGAATGAAGTGAGCCATTTTAGAGAAGCGATCCACCACTACCCACACCACAGAACAGCCAGATGAGATCGGGAGATCTGTATTGAAGTACATCGCGATATGTTTCCAGGGGGCAGACGGAATTGGAAGAGGCTGAAGCCTACCTGCGGGTAGATGCTTGGCCGTCTTGTTTCAAGCACAGGAAGGACAGGTTGTGACGTACTCCAGAATGTCCTTAGCCATGGCAGGCCACCAGTAGTACTGGGAGATGAGTTGCAGAGTCTTTCTCTGGCCGGCATGACCAGCCAACTTGAACGAGTGACCCCACCGAAGGACACGAGTATGCTCAGAAGCTGACACGAAAGTCTTCCCGGGAGGCAGCCGGGCAAGATCAGTAGAAGCGACCGCGACTAACTTTGAGGGTTCAATGATGTGCTGCGGTTCTTCTTTTTGATCAGGAGGTAGAAAGGCTCTGGAAAGTGTGTCTGCTTTGACATTTTTGTCAGCTGGGTGAAAATGAAGAACAAAGTTAAAACGAGCAAAAAACAAAGCCCAGCGGGCTTGACGAGGATTCAGCCTTTGTGCAGTTTGGAGGTAAACAAGGTTTTGGTGATCGGTGTATACGAGTACCTGATGAAGAGCTCCTTCTAGAAGATGCCTCCACTCCTGCAAAGCCAATTTGATAGCCAACAATTCCCGATCTCCAACAGAATAATTCCTCTCTGCTAGAGAAAAAACCTTGGAAAAAAACCCACAGGAATGCATTTGCCCGGAGGACGATTTCTGGGTTAGTACGGCTCCCGCACCTACTGAAGAGGCTTCGACCTCAAGAAAAAATTGTTCATTGGAGTTAGGATGATGAAGAACAGGTGCGACAGCAAAGGCCTTTTTGAGAGAAACAAAGGCCTCCTCTGCCTCAGGAGGCCAATCCTTCAGATTTGTACCTTTCCGGGTTAGAGCTGAGATGGGCGCCACTCAGCTGGAGAAGTTAGGAATGAATTGCCTGTAGTAATTGGAAAAGCCCAGGAATCGCTCTATGGCCTTCAACCCAGATGGACGAGGCCACTTGAGTACAGCCGATAACTTCTCTGCATCCATTTTTAATCCTGTGGAGGAAACAATGTAACCGAGGAAAGGCAAAGAGGATTGTTCAAAGAGGCACTTTTCAAACATGGCGTACAGTCTGTTCTCCCTGAGCCTCTGTAAGACCAGGTGCACTTGTCTGTGATGCGAGACCAAGTCAGTAGAAAAAATCAGAATGTCGTCTAGGTAGACAACAACACAGGTGTAAAGCAGATGCCTGAAAATGTCATTGACGAACTCTTGGAAAACAGCGGGAGCATTGCTTAGACCAAACGGCATTACCAGGTACTCGTAATGGCCATCACGGGTGTTGAAGGCTGTTTTCCATTCGTCTCCATCTCTGATTCGGATCAAATTGTAAGCCCCTCTGAGATCCAGCTTGGTGAAGATCCTGGCCCCTTGGAGACGGTCAAACAGTTCTGAAATTAGAGGCAAAGGGTACCTATTTTTTACCGTGATCTGGTTCAGTCCTCGGTAGTCGATACAGGGCCGCAGGGATCCGTCCTTTCTCTTCACGAAGAAGAAGCCTGCTCCTGCCGGTGACAATGATTTTCTGATAAACCCTCTGGCCAAGTTCTCCTGGATGTAGTCCGACATAGCCTGAGTCTCTGCCTGGGAAAGAGGGTAAACTCTCCCATGGGGAGGAGATGTTCCAGGAAGAAGGTCTATTGGACAGTCATACGACCTGTGGGGAGGAAGTTTTTCAGCCTCCTTTTTCCCGAAGACATCCGAGAAGGACCAGTAAGCGGATGGTAATCCATGCAGGGTAGCAGGTTGGACCGGGGGTGAAGCTGGTTCAATCCGGGTTAAGCAACGGTCCGAGCAGAAATCTCCCCAACGTAGAATTTCGTCTGTTCTCCAATTAAGGACTGGTTCATGTTTCTGAAACCAAAGCAAACCTAGAAGCAAGGGGTGAGGCAAACCAGGGTACACATAAAAACAGATTCTTTCAGAATGCATAAGACCTACCTGGAGTTCCACTGGCTCAGTCTGGAACTGGACGGGTTCGGTCAGAGGCTGGCCATCGACAGCGGTTACCCGCAACGGGTTGGGAAGAGCCTGAACTGGTAAGTGGTAGTGATCCACAATCGTCTGCTGGATAAAGCTTCCGGCGGCTCCGAAGTCCAACAGACAGAGTCCAGAAAATTTTATTGCTCTGCAGGTCACAGAGACTGAGATCTGCAACGAAGGAGAGGAACGTTCTCTACCTAGGGTGGCCTCTCCTACCGAGCCTAGGCACAGGAGTTTTCCGACTTCTTTGGACAGGAGCGGATCAGGTGTTTGGAACTACCACAGTACAGACAGCTTCCATTTTTGCGAAGCGCCTCCTGGCGGCAGATGGCCAGACTTACTCGATCTACCTCCATAGCTTCGGGAGAAGAGGATGAGGTAGACGTCTTGGAAGAATTAGAGTCCAGGTGGTAGGACCTCCTGTCACGCTTAATCTCCATGTAATGCTCCTGAAAACGCAGGTCAATCTGGGTCGCCAAGGAAATCAGGTCATCCAAGATGGTAGGCCTGTCCCGTCCCACCAGCTCATCCTTAATCTTTCCAGATAGGCCCTCCCAGAAGGTATCCAGCAAGGCCTCATTGTTCCAGGATAACTCAGATGAGAGGGTGCGGAACCGAACAGCATACTGAGCCACCGTGTGGGTTCCTTGGCGTAAGCGAAGCAGGGCAGAAGCGGTCGACGTGACCTGGCCAGGTTCATCAAAGGTCCTGCAAAAAGTTTCTAAGAAAGATTTAAGATCAATAACCAGCAGGTCTCCTCTCTCCCATAACGGATTCAGCCAGGCGAGAGCCTCTCCTGCTAGATGTGACATAATGAAGCCCACTTTGGCACGGTCAGAAGCAAACATATGCCCCAAGATTTCGAAGTATAGGGCACACTGATTGAGAAAACCCCGACATTGAGTGGGATCACCATGGAAGTGGGTAGGAGCCGCCAGATGGGGGCCCTTGCTTGTCATGACAGCAGGTACCTGGGTGTTGCTGGGTGAATCAGGAGCAGCCAGGTTCTGCAGAGAATCCATGCGGGTGGACAGGTTACGTAGATACGTCGTGATCTTATACTGTTGATCTCTTAAACGGGTCACCTCTTGCCACAACTCCAACGTCGGAGGCCTCTGGGGTCCAGCGGATTCCATGGCCAGAGCAATCTGTAACGAATGGAAGCGGAGGCAGAGATGGTGAAGTTCACATTTGTTTTTATTTTTTAAGTGGAACCTCGGGACCACGGTCCGGCGGACTCCGAAGGGGGCGTGACTAGTGAGCCCCAGGCACCCATAGTAAGGCCCCGCAGGCAGGGCCAGAATGGAATACCCGGAGGACACATGTGCCACCTCCAGTTAGACCCTGAATACGTAGCAGCTGTCCCAGCGGGACCAAAAGGGATAACAAAAGTTACAGCAGAGTCCGTAATGCGCTGGGTCCTGGATCCGGTTAGTTGGTAAGGAGTTGGTTCCAGTGACCTTCACACAGTCCTTGGACTCAGATGGCTGTAGGCGGAACGGGATGGCTTAGGCCCAGATGGTTGCTGATGTAACCAGGCAACACAGGATACTGATTTGCTGTGGAAACAGAGAGCATTAGACAATGCACAGAGACTGCAGATGCAGCGCAGACAGACTAGCATGAGAACCGGATGTAGCAATGATAGATACTCGTTGCTCCAGCGCTCTCCCTATGGAGGAGAGGCCAGAAATAGCAGCCAGTGCACTGCCATTGGTTGATTGCATTTTTTGAATAATGCACGCCGCCCCCTTAAGAAGGCAAGAGTTCGGGCGGGCGTGCTCTAATAGCCTTAGTTACAGATCTCCTCTCAGGACGCCAGGAGGAGGAGCCAGGAGGGAGGACAGAATGCTGAGCAGCAGCATGAGAGGCTCGAGGTGAGTGTCCAGAACAGAGAGCAGTGGCAGGCCTGGACGCAGCGCCTGGGCGGGGGCCAGGTGTAACAGCGGCAGACCTGGGCGCAGCGCCAGAACGGGGACCGGGTGTAACAGTTACCAGCGCGCTGATGCAGGGAGCTGGTAACTAAGGTAGACATCGGGTTTCTAAGGGACGTGCGTCACTTAGAAACCCGATGTGTACCTTAGTTACCAGCTCCCTGCATCAACATGCAGGTAACTAATGTACACAGAGGGTTTCTAAGCACAGCGCAATGCTTAGAAACCCTGCGTTTACCTTACTTACCAGCTGATCGCTGGTCTCCCGCCTGTCACACACAGCGATGCGTGCTGCCCAGCGGGAGACCAGCGACCAAAAAAATGTCCAGGGCTTTCCTACAGCGATCACTGATACCGGCAGGGGGGCCGGTCGCTATCACACACAGCGATCTTGCTGGTGAGATCGCTGTTGCGTCACAAAACTTGTGACTCAGCAGCGATCTCGCTAGCGAGATCGCTATGTGTGACGGGGCCCTAACCAAAGTGCCATATATTTCATCATCCTTTGCATCATCTTCTCCACTATACATAGCATTAGATGGAAGGTAGGTAGGTTTCAATCAGCAAAAAGTGGCGGCAGACGGCAATATACAGTAAGTGTGGCGTGTACGATTGTCAAACTGGGCTAGCAAAACAGGTGCGCTGAAACAGACATGCATAGGTAAACGTCTACATTTTTTTTCTATTCTTTTAAATAACACTCAACCTTCCACAAAAATTACATAATGAAAAATGCTTCGTAGTTACACTTCCAGAAAGGAAGTTACGCATCTAAAACAGGGTGATGTATTGGTATTGCAAAAAAAAAGTTGTTTTACGACACGCATACATTATGAGGAAGACAGTCTCAGGTAAATGTCTGGATTTGGGGGATTTGTCTTTTTTACAAAAAAAAAAAATAATAATGATTCCCATATTCACAGAAAGGATTGCATAAGAAATGCAAAAAAAATTGCAATAATTTGTGATAAACAAGTTCACCGACTGTGACCGACATTATTTTCAGATTTTTTTTTTCTCCAATAAACAATCGGTTTTATGTTTTAATCAAATACATTTCTCCAATATTTTATGGCCTAATGTATTTTATCACTATTGTTATGCTGTATGCTCTGACATCCCCTTGCTTTCTTAAATCATCCTAGAATGCTGCATTCCCTGCCTAGAATGTTAAACAGGCTTTGACAGTCCTCCCGATTAGCTGTACTACTGGATGTCATTTAATGTGATAGCTGTAAGGCATTAAGGGAAGCCTGCATGGTAGTGCCATAGGTTATGTCAGCCTTCTTTGTCTGATGCAATCTTCTGAAATGTGTAAAAAGGCACCCAATCAATTCATTTAACCATAGTACCATGTCTGATTCTGGATTTTAAAACTGCCATCATTTTTGCATTAATATAGTATGTCCCCTCTTATATAATCCTTATATGTCCTGACAATAAAAATAGACAAACTCTCCTCATGCCACCTTCACAATGGGAGTTGGTGGCCTCTTCCTTCTCCTCTGCACTTTGCAGCCAGGTGCAGGCAGCACAATGTAGTGATGTCATTGCATGGCTGGATGAGGCAAATGAAATTTAAGAAAGATAAATGAAGAGTAATGCACCTAGGATGGCGTGATCCTATTGCTACATATACATTAAATGGGAGTATAGGACTTAAACAAGAGAAGGACTTGGGTATTCTGGGTATAAGTAAGTTGAGCAGCAGTACTCAATGTCAAGCAGCTGCCGCAAAAGCAATTAAGAATTTTGGGTGTTTAAAAAGAGAGAAAAAAATCCCTTGACCCCCAACGTATTGTTACCCCTTTATAAATCGCATGTGAGGCCAAATTTAGAATTTGGGATCCAGTTTTGGTCTCCACATTTTAAAAAGGATATTCAAAAGTTAAAGTCATTTCAAAGGCGGGCAACTAGATTATTACAAGGGATGGAAGGCCTCTCATCTGATGAGAGGTTGGAAAAGTTGGGCTTGTTTAGCTTAGAAAAAAGACGCCTCAGAGGAGATGTCATTTACATGTATAAATATATATGTGGTTAGTAAAAAGGCCTGGCACATGACTTATTCCATCCAAAGACCAGGTAATTCCGGCAGCTAGGTAGGAAAAGGGTTCTTTACAGTTAGAGCAGTCAGACTGTGGAATGCCTGACCACAAGAGGTAGTAATGTCAGACACTGTGAAAGCTTTTAAAAAAGTACTGGATGATTTCCTCAATGTTTATAACAATATGGGTTATAGTAAATTTAGCAACACTATGTACTGTGTAATTGGTGGGGAAAGGTCTTTTGTCAACCTATGCAACTATGTTCCTACATGAACCTAACCTTTTGCAGACCCAGTGCCTACTATGGCATGCCAGCGTGGGTGGTGGACCAATGGACTCTCTGCTTTGCCACCTAATTTAATTGTTTCTCTATCTTGATGATACAGATTGTCTTCTAAGTAATGCAAACCCAAAATGCCCCTTCTAGCATTTGCCTCAATTACCAAAAGGACATTCTGGCCATGGTTAAAAGTGAGGACATGTAACGACCTTTAAATTTCTTGCTGGCAATTTTGTGTAATAAAAGAGTTTTATGATGATACTGTGGAAATTCTAGATTGAAGAATAGACTGTGGATGCCGAGCATAAAAAAGAAGAGACACAAAATTTTGAATGCAAATTACATGAAAAGTTTGTTGCATAATCGACATTTTCAAAACAAATCCTCCCTCTTTTATGTGTCTGACATACCAAAGAACTTTTTTCAATAGCGATGCCTGAAGTTAATATGACAGTTTAATATGCCTGCTGCTCTTCAGATGCATCATTTGAATAAAAGATTATGAGCCGCCTAAAACAATTAGATACAGAAGGCAAATGTATTTCTCTAATGCATGATTCTTCTGCGCCAAACTAATGAGTGATTCAGTGCTATTAGGATGCAATCTGATAATCATTTGTTTAGCTGTTAGCGCCTCTGCCCAGCGATCAGCCATTTTTTTAGCAGAATCTAGTCTTCATTATATGTCTTCCAGAAATAAATGAATGTGAACAGACTGTAGGCGTTCTCCATTGTCTGAAAGGAGTGTGCTGGACTGAAACAGGCTATAAGTCAGGTACTTTCATTAAAGGGAATCTGTCACTCCTTTTTTCGAATATGAGCTGCCAGCACCACCATCAGGGGCTTATCTACAGCATTCTGTAATGCTGTAGATAAAGCCCCCGATGTAACCTGAAAGATAAGAAAAAGAGTTAGATTATACACACCGGGTGAGCGGTCCGGTCCGATGGGTGTCGCGGTCCGGCGCCTCCCATCTTCATTCGATGCCGTCCTCTTCTTTCCTTTAAGTCACTGCTCCTGAGTAGGAGCACTGCTCTGCTCTGTTGAGGGCAGAGCAGAGTCCTGCAGTGCGCAGGTGCCGGACCTCTCCCGGCACCTCTCCGGCAGTGCGCCTGTGTAGGAGCCGTGATGGGAAGGAAAGAAGAGGACGGCATCGTATAAAGATGGGAGGCACCAGACCGCGACTCCCATTGGACCGGACCGCCCCCCCGGTGAGTATAATCTAACTGTTTTTTCTCATCTTTCAGGTTACATCTGGGGCTTATCTACAGCATTACAGAATACTGTAGATAAGCCCCTGATGGCGGTGCTGGCAGCTCATATTCAAAAAAAATGGTGACAGATTCCCTTTAATGGCCTAAATTCATCTAGTATATGGAAAAGACTGATTATAGGTACAGTACGTGTACTTTAAATCTTCAAATATTATTGTCTAGATTTGCAAAAACAATTTTTAGATTTTTTTTCTCTTTTCTTAAAGCATCTCCAGCAATAAAAAATGAGAACTTAGAATTTACAGTTTACTATTTGTTCAGCTATTTCTGCTTCAGACATCTTATGCCTGCAGGCACTGGGACATGAAGTAGTTGTTGTCAGCCAAACTACCATTACTTATTCAAAGACCTATAATGCTGTCTCATTATTGAATCCTACCTATCAAGCCCGCAGCTGTCAGCTTTAACTGCGCTGGTTATCAATAAGAGAGGGGGCCGCACATCTTTTTTTATTATTATTTATTTATTTTTTTGACACATTTCAACAGCCAATCACGGCTAATCAGCTGACAACTGACCAGCTGAACACTTTCACCACCAGTCACAGCTGCTGGCTCACACGCTGTTATCTGTGTGACAATGTGGGAACCGCAGTGATGTGACCGGCTGTAATGTGTAAGGTTACCGCCAATCAGGGCATCTGTTTATTGCACTGTCACACAGGTGACTGTCACGCCGCGCTCACCTGGGGGCGGGACCTCAGTCCCGACGTCATCTCTTCCGGAGCCGCGGTCACTCCGGGGGGTCCCGCCGGGTGTGCACGCGCACCTCTCGTACCTAGGTCCCTGTCTCCTCCATGTTATGTCTGCGCTTGCGTGCTTTTCTCAGTTCGGTCTCCAGGTCAGTCCTCTCTATGGTACTGGAGGACTTGACCCAGGAAGCTCTCGTGATCATGTGCTATATCAGGTTACCTCTTCCTAGGGGAGGTGCCTGATTATTGTTGTGCTTCCTGGCTTGGTCTGCCGCGTCCCTGCCTGGCTGTGCGCTGTATTCAGGCCCCCTGCCTTGCACTCTGTTATGCCTCTTGGCACACGCTCTGAACCTACACTCTGCCTTGTACTTGGTTGTGCCTCCTGGCACACGCTCTGAACCTGTACTCTGTCTCATACTCAGTTGTGCCTCCTGGCACATGCTCTGATCCTGTACTCTGTCTCATACTCAGTTGTGCCTCCTGGCACACACTCTGATTCCGTGCTCTGTCTTATACTCAGTTGTGCCTCCTGGCACACACTCGGACCCTGTGCTTTGTCTCACACTCAGTTATGCCTCCTGGCACATGCTCTGATCCTGTACTCAGTCTCTTACTCTGTTGTGCCTCCTGGCACACGTACCAATCCTGCGCTCTGTCTTATGCTCAGTTGTGCCCTCTGGCACACACCCTGCTCCTGTACTCTGTTACACCTCCTGGCATACCTGCTGCCTGACTCAGTGCTCTGACGTGCTCCTTGCACGCATCCTGCTTCACTCACACCCGGTCAAACGAAGTCTCTGTGTACCACGTGTTCCCGTGTCCACGCTTACACGTTCCTGCAGACACACTCACCCACTCGTGTCTCCTGTGAGCCGGCTGCCTGGTGCCAGCAGTCGTGGTGCCTCACCCCCTGGGGCTTGCCCCTGACACTCCCTGTATAGGGGGTGGTCTTCACTAGGTCAGCTAGCCCTGGGAGGGTTGGTGTCACGACCCAGAGGGTCCACTCCAGGAGTCGTCACAGTGACAGAGTGGGAAATGCCAATTGTTCTGGCTCCCCAACTCGGGTTTGAGTTTGGATACTGTTCTGGTACCCCAACTGAACTTTTAAAGTCAGGTTGAACAGGATGGACCAGAACATCCACGGGTCCGCCCATCACTATTCCTTTAAAAAATATATGTCTAATGCTACCTAGAAGAGTATGTATATATTACTTGCCTAAAAGTAAAATCAACCAACTGAAGACAGTACTCACGAGAATTGTTGCATCGTATGATTACAGGATGAGGTTCTGGGTGAGTATGTGAGCTGTACCATGTACTATACACCTTCACTAAAAAAAGGGGAAAATAAATAATTTTGAAACCTTTTATGGAATTTTTACAGTATACTTTTGCACACAACATTCCACTGAAATAAATCACATATTAAAAACTGAAATATTTTATTGTCCACAGAATATTGATACGGTCATATGTTTTGTCATTATACAAATAACACACTGATATGAAATATGATGGTATAGAGTGCATATCCACACTGAATCATGCTCTAAACCCTATATGTTAATATTTAAGTAATAACTACTTTGTCTGTTGGGATGGTAACAATATCAGGAGCAAAATAAAATATGACAGATACCTGGGATGGAAAAATGTATCAAAGTATAACCCTACCAGTGACCAGAAAGTTCCCAATATAAAGTATAAAGCAGTATTGGAAGTTAATTGAGACCATAAGTGTTACAGAAGTGGATCGTGGACCCGCTGTGCCATGGACCAGACTTACCCTGGAAGGGCATGACCAAGCAGCTACCTTGGTGTTCGCTGGAGCCTCTAGTGGTGAGGTCAGGTTTGTGCAAAAGGTAGCTGCCAGGCACCACTGCAGGGCGGCGTCCGGCAATAGCAGCTGACCCCCAAAGGGTCAGGAAGTTGAAAAGACAGATGGTGGCAGGAACAACAAGGATGCTGGCTGGCATGACAGGTCCAGTCAGGTGCAACAGGTATACTTCCTGGCACGGGCCGATTCACAGGCAGGCAGGCACTGGCAGATACAGCTGTTATACAGACAGGTAAGTGCTGGTGGGCACAACCAATATACAGACAGAAAGGTGCTGGCTGGTATGGCTCTTGCACAGGCACAGCTAGGACCCAGATCAGACAGGATGGACAGGAAAAGCTTAGAGAAGAGCTGGGTCACTGGCAGGTACAACTGGCATACAGGAACGGATAGAAGCCAGTTCAGACTGGAAGGATAGGAACTGCTTCAGGAAGAACTGGGTCACTGGCAGGTTTGGCTGGAAACAGGAAAAGGTAGGACCCAGTTCAGACTGAACAAACAAGGAATAACTGGGTCACTGGCAGGTACGACTGGAATATAGGAACGGGTAGGACCCAGTTCAGACTGGACAGACAAGGAGCCACAGATGCAGACAGGAAGGGAACCACAGGTGCGGAAAAGCAGGGATCTGCAGATGCAAACAAGGAAGGAACTACAGATGCGGATAAGCAGGCAACCGCAGATGCAGAGGAGGTGTGGAGCTGCAGGTTCCCACAGGAAAGACAGGATTTGGTTCACATGGAACAGACAGGAAAAGGTCATAATAGAACAAATACAAGGACAAATACACACAGGACAGACAGGACCAAGTTCCCACAAAACCAATACAAGGACAGGTACACACAGAAAGACAGGGCCAAGATCACACAGGGCACTTACAATGAAGTAGCAAGCGTACACATGTAGGGTCGGTGGGCCGGGCTGGGGGGGTGGTCCCTCTTTATACCGTGCAGAGATGTAACAGAGACAATGGAGGCAGATGTCGGGTACAACAGGTCCAAGCTTTATTCTCTGGCCGTCCACTTGACAGACTCCGCAGTACACCGCACTTCAAAGCAATTCACTTAACTTCACTTCACTTGTCGGCCCTCCGTTTCCAGAGCCGCTTCCCGCACACCGTACTGTACACTGGGGACGTGTATGCGTACACCGTCCCCTCTTCACTCATTGACACTCCTGTCAGATCCGTCACTGTGGCCGCCCTAGGCCTGTAACCAACAGTACTTTTACTGAACAGTAGTCTCTCTCAGTACGATATGCTTTACCTCGATGCCTCGCCTATTCTGCGGTACTTTCCTGTCAGGACCACCCCCCTGACGTTCTCTCTCCTCAGTCCCCCTGGTTTGAATTCTCCTCAGAGTGCACAGACTGTCGCAGCCCTCCTGTCACTTGAGCTCCCCCTGGGGACTGGAACCTTCTGGAACCCTCCCTCAGTATTTATAGCATTCCCGGTCCCCTGTCACTGTAACTCCGCCCCCTATGACCAACGGTTTCTAAAGCCCTAAGCTGATGTCAAGTCCTTTGCTCACTCTCCTCCCTGCCATCTAATGGTCAACCCAAGGTACTGCACGTCCACTACACTTTCCTAGCTGTTTCCCCATTGTAGTAACTGTTACCTATCTAAACTGTGCAATCCTATCTTTCTCTATTCTGACACGTCCGTCCGTCCATCAGGTCACCTTCCCCACACTCTCCTTCCTTTGTCTATTGTCGTCCTCGACAATCTGTAGTCCCTGCCTTTGTCGTTCTGAAGCTTCACCTACACTCTGTTGTCGGACCAGCTGTTGGGCCAAACCCACTACCCGTGGGGGCCAAACCACCTGGGAGCACCATGCTCCAAGCAGCCTACTGCTACTTGCCAGCGCGCACGCCACGTGACAACGTCTTGCAAATTGGGCAAGATACACCGGTATTCTTTCTATGGCGTGTATCTTTCCCCTACTCTCCCCTTCTGTTACCTTTCACTATCCGGTACGCCATGATCGAGGCCACACATACCAGATCATTGCCGGCGCCCGCCTTCATTCTTCAGGGTGTCCGTGGTGTAGGGGACCTGACCTAGGACGTCTGTCCTTCTCACGTCTTCCAACACCTTTATCTTTCTTTCAATTACATGTCATGGTTGGCGTCCCGGTCTCCCAGACCCTCTCAACTTCTAGACCCCTACCGGATCTCACACTTTCCGTTGGTCCCTCAGACCTTCTCTTTCCCGGACCTGTTGCATTTTCTTGTGCATATTGTACACCAAAACAACTTTACAATATCACAAGTACCCCATTTTTTATAATTTCTTTTTTTTCATTTTCCTTTGCTTTTAAAACCAACATATAACAATATAACATTGCATATCTTCTTTCTCCCCCCCTTCCTTGGACCTGGACACTCCTCCACTTCTCCGTATCCCCGTTCTGTCAGGTTTCAAATAAGCAAATAACATCCTGGAAGAGGAACATACTAATAATAAACTCAGCAAATAAAACATTTCTTTTTTTTAAACTAGTACTGTTCTCCAGAACCTGCACTACAGTGCACCGAACTCTCGACAGTCTACTTCCACTACGCAGTGGCTAATAGTGAGGGACCCCACAGCCGTGGAGGCCCCGGGGATACTGAGGGTGTCCATTCAAGTCCTCTTCCTTGAGTGTGGAACAGGTTCCACACTTCCTGCTCCCGGGCCTTCTTCTTCCTGATCACCTCCGCTACCCACACGGAGGGAACAGCACGGGCCCTGGAGTCCGGTGGGCGGGTCTCCGCTGAGAAAGACCGCAAGACAAAAACGGCCGAAGATTTCTGCGGCCCAGCAGCCGCTGGGGTCAGGTGGCAAATGGGGACAACCGGGTCCTCGGGGGCTGGAATCACAGGGCCCGCTAAGCCGGCCGCAGCCGCCTCCAGCAGCGGCATAACCGCGGCATCAGGACAGGCCGCATCCATTACTTCCAACGGAGCCAGAGTAACGGACGATTTCAACGATGCAGCTGCTATTAGCAGGGGAAGCGCAGCAGCGTCTTCTTTGGGTGAGCTCTGCACTGGTGACTCCGGGCGGGGTAGTTCGGGGACATGAGCGGGGGGCCTCGCTCAGTTCTGCATACACCACAGGGCCCGATGTAACTAGGCCTTCCGGTGCGCAGGGGGCCGCGTGCTGTGACAGAATGGTGGGGGCCGCTTGCGGAGGCACTGGTGGGGCCGGGGGTACTCTCACCTTCCCCGGCGCTGCGGCCTCTGTCTCACCATCACATGGCTTTCCCCGCAGCCTCCGTTCCTCGCTCCACTGTCCTGCAGGCCTTTCCTCCAGACTCGGGGGCTCCGTGGAGAAGTCCTCTGCCGGTATTGGTGGCGGCCGCTCTCGCTGACTCCGCTCAGGCTCCGCTCCCCGGCTCAGCATCCCGCTGCCTGCCCGTGGTTCTACAGATGACTTCTGGTGCAGCTCCATCTCCTGCTGCCATTGCCACTCTAGGCGGCCGATGCCCCGACACCCGCAGCATCTCATACCGTCCGTTGGGCAGCACTTGAATGGCGTCAGACAGCCGCAGCCAAGTTTTTCTTCTGTGCCACTCCCTCTGTGAGGTGGGGTGTCGGCAGGCCTCTCCACCCACCTGTCAGGGTCCAATATATGGAAGCGTCGATCTCCAGGCACATACTGCTTCCTTTTGGGGTACGTTGGAGGGGGTCCCAGTCCATTCTGAACAACTGCGAACACCCGGACCTCTCCTCTGCGCTGAAGCAATACCGCCATACAGCACAGTACCAGGTACCGCCCCGGATCCTCTGCTGGCCACACAGATCTGCCACAGCGCTCCCAATTCATATTCCACAGGTAAGTCATTTGTAATCCACAGGTGTTTATAATCCAAGCAGCATAGTCCAAGTCCTTTTCCATCTGTTTTTTTTTTTTTTTGAGCAGGCCTGCCACAGAAGTATTAGCGGCGGCGATTCTGCCGACTACGCCAAATGTAGGGTCGGTGGGCCGGGCTGGGGGCGTGGTCCCTCTTTATACCGCACAAAGATGTAACAGAGACAATGGAGGCAGATGTCTGGTACAACAGGTCCAAGCTTTATTGTCTGGCCGTCCACTTGACAGCCTCCGCAGTACACCGCACTTCAAAGCAATTCACTTTACTTCGCTTCACTTGTCGGCCCTCCGTTTCCAGAGCCGCTTCCCGCACACCGTACTGTACACTGGGGATGTGTATGCATACACCGTCCCCTCTTCACTCATTGACACTCCTGTCAGATCCGTCACTGTGGCCGCCCTAGGCCTGTAACCAACAGTACTTTTACTGAACAGTAGTCTCTCTCAGTACGATATGCTTTACCTCGATGCCTCGCCTATTCTGCGGTACTTTCCTGTCAGGACCACCCCCCTGACGTTCTCTCTCCTCAGTCCCCCTGGTTTGGATTCTCCTCAGAGTGCACAGACTGTCGCAGTCCTCCTGTCACTTGAGCTCCCCCTGGGGACTGGAACCTTCTGGAACCCTCCCTCAGTATTTATAGCATTCCCGG
The DNA here is from genome assembly GCF_039654945.1 of Dendrobates tinctorius. Lineage (NCBI taxonomy): Eukaryota > Metazoa > Chordata > Amphibia > Anura > Dendrobatidae > Dendrobates > Dendrobates tinctorius. The sequence continues at coordinate 23,157,057 of NW_027361832.1, forward strand.
TCCCCTGTCACTGTAACTCCGCCCCCCATGACCAACGGTTTCTAAAGCCCTAAGCTGATGTCAAGTCCTTTGCTCACACTCCTCCCTGCCATCTAATGGTCAACCCAAGGTACTGCACGTCCACTACACTTTACTAGCTGTTTCCCCATTGTAGTAACTGTTACCTATCTAAACTGTGCAAACCTATCTTTCTCTATTCTGACACGTCCGTCCGTCCGTCAGGTCACCTTCCCCACACACACTAATCACTAATGTTGCACAGCGACAACCGATTAGAGATAGGTACTGGTTCAGACTCAGCTGGCTTAGAAAAGGTACAGGTTCTAACAGCAGGTTTAAAGAAATGTACAAAGTCAGACATAGAAGGCAAAGGAGATATCCAGATAGATACAAATAGGTTCAGGGATAGGTGCTAAAACAGACAAGAATGGACACAGGTAACAGTTGTAAGAGCTTACACTTTACAGGAGAGAGGGAGAGGACATCACTGATAATTTATTTATTTATTTATTTTACTCTCTTATATAGCGCCATTAATTCCACAGCGCATTACAGACATTATTGTCACTGTCCCCATTGGGGATCAGAATTTAGATTTCATGTTAGTATGTTTTTGGAGTTTGGGAGGAAACTGGAGAACCCAGAGAAAACCCACACAAAGATGGGAAAACATACAAAATCCTTGCAGATGTTGTCCTAGGTGGGATGTGAACCCAGGACCCCAGCACTACATAAGAGCTTACTCTCTACAGCAGGGGGAGGCAGGAAGAACCTCGCTGGCCATAAAAATGTACACTATCCAGGTCGGAGTGAAAAGAGAGAGAGAGGGCCCCACTGATCATGGCAGCTCAGTGTCTACAGGAGGGTGGGAGAGAGGATCCTGCTGACCATAAGAGTTACATTCTACAAGCGAGGGAGAAAGAGAGGAACTCATTGATTACAAGATCTTACACTCTATAGTGGAGAAAGAGATTACCTTGCTGACCATAAGAGCCTACACTCTACAGGACACAGAGAGAGGACCCTGCTGACCATAAGAGCTTACACTCTACTGGAGAGAGAGAGGACCCCGCTGACCATAAGAGCTTACACTCTACAGGAGAGAGAGAGGACCCCGCTGACCATAAGAGCTTACACTCTACAGGAGAGAGAGAGGACCCTGCTGACGATAAGAGTTTACACTCTACAGGAGAGAGAGGATCCTGCTGACCATAAGAGCTTACATTCTACAGGAGAGAGAGGACCCTGCTGACCATAAGAATTTACACTCTACAGGAGAGAGAGAGGACCCTGCTGACCATAAGAATTTACACTCTACAGGAGAGAGAGAGAACCCTGCTGACCATAAGAGCTAACACTCTACAGGCGAAAGAGAGAGGACCCTGCTGACCATAAGAGCTTACACTCTACAGGAGAGAGAGGATCCTGCTGACCATAAGAGCTTACATTCTACAGGAGAGAGAGAGGAGTCTGCTGATCATAAGAGCTTACACTCTACAGGAGAGAGAGAGGAGTCTGCTGATCATAAGAGCTTACACTCTACAGAAGAAAGAGAGAGAGAACCCCACAGACCATAAGAGCTTACACTCTACAGGAGAAAGAGAGAGAGAGGACCTTGCTGACCATAAGAGCTTACACTCTACAGGGGAAAGAGAGAGGACCCCACAGACCATAAGAGCTTACACTCTACAGGAGAGATAGACGACCCTGCTGACTATGATTGTTTACACTTGAGGACAGAAAGAGAGGACCCTGCTGATTATACGATCTTACACTGAAAAGGAGAAAGAAAAAGGATCCCACTGGTCATAAGAATTTAGACTCTACATGAGTGAAAGAGAACTTTGCTGAACATAAGAGCTTGCACTCTACTCTAGAAAATAGTGAGAGGTCCGTGCTGATCATAAGAGCTTACACTCTTTAGGGGAGAAAGAGATGACACAGCTAAACTTAGGAGCCTACAGAAAAGAGAGAATTACCCAGTGACTCTGGAGATGGAAATTGATACAAAATGTGCTCCTCTGGGAACCTCTGTGATGGCCCAGTTACTGAATACTACTGTAGGAGGTATGATAATCTGTAAGATGTTATAGCTGTAGGACTTAATGGGGAGGATCATGCAGCAGCCTAAACTGACATTAGTTCACTCTTTGATGCAGTAGTGTGGGAAATGGTGAAAGGCAAATATCTGTTTACAAACGCAATATCAAAATGTTTGAATTTGAGCAAAAGCATGAATTTAAGGAACTTCAATTTGAAGTTTATCCTCATCAAATCTATCTCTAGCCAGGACATCATGATGTTCACCATGACCTTGCACCCATATGCACAGAAGTCTCATGGGTCTCATAAGTTTAACTATTCCATTTATTTGTTTAACATTTTGATGGCTCTTTACAGCTCAGCAAAATAGTGGCCAACAGCAGTCATATTGCTTAATGAACACAGAAGGAAGTTGCAAGAAATCTGTATTATGTTGATTGCAGATCTTTGTAATTTTCAAGTATAATTCTATTCCACTAGTATATATTCGCTCATTTCTCGTCGAAAGACATCCATGAAACAATGTGCCAATTAGAAATAATGGAATCTGCAATAAAGAGAAAACAAGATTTACAAGTATTCTTAATGAATCTTTAAAAATTTAAATCACTTTGTACACAAAGTACTATTAATAGAGAACTAAACAAATAAAATAAAACTATATATTTTTTTCAAAGTTAGCGGTGAGGATTATTTTTAATATTTAAAATCATAGAATCGTAGAGTTGCAAGGGACCTCCTGGGCCATCTGGTCCAACCCCCTGCTCAAAGCAGGATTCGCTAAATCATCCCAGACAGATGTTTGTCCAGCCTCTGTTTTGAAGACTTCCATTGAAGGAGAACTCACCACCTCTCGTGGCAGCCTGTTCCACTCATTGATCACTCTAACTGTCAAAAAGCTTTTTCTAATATCTAATCTGTGTCTCCCCCATTCAGTTTCATCCCATTGCTTCTAGTCTTTCCTTGTGCAAATGAGAATAAAGATGATCCTTGTACAATGTGACAGCCCTTGAGATATTTGTAGACAGCTATTAAGTCTCCTCTCAGTCTTCTCTTCTGCAAGTTAAACATTCCCAAATCATGCAACCTTTCCTCATAGGACAGGGTTTGCAGACCGGTTACCATTCTAGTTGCTCTTCTTTGAACTTGCTCCAGTTTGTTGATGTCTTTTTTAAAATGTGGCGCCCAAAACTGGACACAGTATTCCAGATGAGGTCTGACCAAAGAGGAGATGAGGGCAACAATGACTTCACGTGATCTAGACTGTATGCTTCTGTTAATACAGAATTGCATATTTTCCCTAAATAAATTCGGTATTAATATCCAATATTCTATGTCATGTGATGACCGTGGTCCCTCTGCTCTGATGTTACATTCCGGTTGTATAGAAGTTTTTCAGAAAGACAAATATGCAATAAATGGAGACATCTAAAAGGAGGATAAATCTGTTGTAGCTACAAATAGCAGGATATTGATCCTGTTCTAATTTATTACTTGCAATTTAAACATGGAAACCTCAAACATACTTTAGACTCACAAGAGACATTAATAACATGTACAAACTAAGAACTCTATTTCAAAGAACATTTAACAACATGGGAGGGGAAGAGTTAGCAAAAATTGCAGAGACAATGACTGGCATACCAAACTTCTTTACCTGTATTGCCACACTTACACGGTCAGTATTTGGTCAGTATTTTACATCAGTATTTGCAAGCCAAAACCAGTAGAGGATGATAAATGCAAAAGGGCTGATGTGTTTCTATTATAATTTTCCTCTAATTGTTCCATTCCTAATTTTGTCTTACACATACTGATGTAAAACACTGACCAAATACTTAACATGTGAATGTGAAGAAATACTGAACGTGTGAACGTGGCCTAACATGGCAAAGGAAGAATATGTCTGCAGCATAACCAGTTGAGCTTTGAAGAGCAAGCTTTAACTAAAGCACCTGAGGAGAGGAACGCCGTGAAACGCTTTCTCTCAAGAGATACAATTTGAAGACTAACTGTGGTTTAATTTTTTAAATTTTGGCAAATGACCATAAGAAACTTTCCAACTTTGCAATTTCTATTATTTAAGAAAACTGTCCTTTCCCTACTTATCAAATGTCTTTTTTTCTAAATCCATTGTTCAAATTTATTTTCAGTGCATACTCATTTCACCAAGGCATCAGGTTATAGTTGCAGCCACAATAAATCTATTGAGAAAGAAGAAGAAGACGTTAAAAGCAGAGGCAAAGAGAAAAACTGCTAAAAAAGTCATGCAGTATACAAAGGTCAAAAAAATTGTTATTTTTCCTGTACACATATATGACACACCTTACCCTGAAAAGACGAGTGAAATGATGGTGACACTTTAAGAAGCATAATATATGTTCTGATTTACTCACTTTCTATAAATCTGAGGCTGCATGACCTTTTCTCTTTCCATCTACAAAGCTGAATTCATGGAAACATCAGTTTGGGGTGTTTCAATGCTAGATATAGAAGAACTGATACATTAGATATAGCGGGTCCGCAGCAGATTCTGCTGCGTTGTACAATACCTTTAGTTCCTATGGATATTAAAAAACGCTGTGCACATGCTGCGGATTTTTCCGCGCGGTTTTGCTGCGGTTTACAATCCGCAGCATGTCAATTGTTTGGTGCAGAAATGTTGCAGTTTTACACCTCATCCACTATGAGGTGTAAAACCGCAGGGCAAAACCGCAGATAAACCGCAGGACTTTTGTCCTGCGGATTTACCTGCGGTTTTCTCTCCAAAATCCGCACACCAAAAAAACTGCGTGTGCACATAGCCTAAGTCTCTACAGAATACATAATCCAGTTCTAGATTAGAATAGGCAATATGTGTACAATATAATGATACAACGCAATATAAAAAGCTGATTAATATAACTTAAAAGCAGCTCAAAAGTAAAGCAATGCGTTTGTAAAGTTACTCAATATCTTAAGCTCATTCAAACTGCAATGAAGACTTTTTCCAAGTCTTTTTCTTTTCTAAATTTACTAGCAGTAAATATGAGCAGAAGGAGGAATATACAAATACAAGATTATACATAATAAGCAATAATGAATCAAACACCTGCATGGCAGAAGAGTTTAATAAAAGTTCCAAGTTGTATTTAATTGTTCATTTTTATCTTTTCCATTTCTGCCTCCATCTCGAAGAATATTAAAATGTGCATTGTTTAAGCTGTACAAATACCACATCAAGTGAATCCATAACACGCATTTTGTTAATTTCCATAAGAGTAATATAACTGAATATGTAGATCTACCCTTTTATGTAGTCAAAAAAAAGAATGCATGCAAATCAACCTGAAAGTCAGAACACAAAGGCACAACAGATTTCCAATGTGCTTTGATGCAGTCAATGCATACAGGGAACAAATGCTCAGATTACAGTCATTTATATTACATTGCAAGGAATTTAACTGCATATCCTAATCTTTTACAGTGTAATGCTAAGCTAAACCTATTAACATAAGTACAATTTCAGAGAAGTCAATATAAAAAAGTTTCTAATACATAATGAGAGGTCAAAGATGCTGATTCAAAATAGATGATAACTTTGATAGGGTACTCAGGTACTCTGTAGATGTAGTTTAACAACTGTTGTAGACACTTTTGAAGCTTTATAAGTCATCAAATCCAAATCAAATGTGCATTATTATTCTCTAAGTGCTCCACAGACCCAGAGTATAATGAACATAGGGCTTAAAAACAGCCCTCACCTAGGCTAGAACTCAAGCAAAATTATGTAATGCCTATTTAGCACCAAAGGCTCCAAAGTACATTGCATTGGTGGAAGACCGAACCATACGGAGCAACCTGTGTAGGAATTTGAGCAGGATGCTGTGTAAGTGGGACAGGTGAGGCCTATGGAGAGGGCAGTAGAGATGAGCGGATCTTTTGAAATCTAAATTTGCCAGGTTTGTCAAATTTTTCACAAAAATTTGAATTGTGGTGAATTAGTTTGCTGCGAACTGCAATGCTGAATAGGCACTAGCTGTGTGAGAGAGAGAAGTAAAACTAAAACTGAGTGGCTTAATATTGTCCTCCTTGTTTGAAGATTGATCCTTGACACATCTTTTTATCACTGCTGTGAGCCTCATCAGGGCCAGAGGGCATGGGTTAGCGTGAGAAGCCCGCCATAGTTCAGGGCATGAGCATCTAAAGTCATGGCACATGTTGTGACCTTTCACGTACTTTCATAGAACCCTCCTGGGGATCATCAGAGTCGGATATCTCTAGCGTGAGGAGGTCTGGGGATTCAGCGCTTATGATGGTGATAAAAAAATGCAACAAGGGCCAAACTGGTGATGGTGATTAGTGATGAGCGAGCATGCTCGCCACTACTTGATACTCACCTGAGCATCTCACTGCTCGAGATGCTTGGAGCTTGCCGAGCATTTCCGGGGTTGCTCGGTGGAAGATCATGTCCCCTCCCTTCATGTTTGGCACTCTTTAGAGAGCAAATGAACCAATGAACATGCAGGGATTGTCTGTCACACACTATAATGTCGCAGCCATGTTGGTTGTGGCATTACAGTGATTGGCTGGCTGCACAGGGTCATCAGGTCTATATCAGACCTGGCACCGCCATGCTCGTCACAGTCTACTCCCAAATCAGGCAGTGTAAGGAGAGGTGCTGCTGAGCTAGGGAGAGATTTGCTTGTTTCTTAGTTAGTGTGGGTGTACCATACACATATTCATCTCAACTAACTGTCCTTCTGTGGACTAATCCAGCTGCATAGATATCAGTGCTAGGCAGGCAGTGTATGTGGCAGACTGCACTGCATATAGCAAGAGGGTCTATTCCAGTTCTGTCTGTTGTTGCTGCTACAGATATTTCTAGACATAGGACCAGGTATCAGGGGCCAGGAATTTTTTTTTTAGATCTTAATGATTATTTGCTTAAAAAGCAATCCATAGAAAACAGTTTTTCTGCTACATTTGCTTGTTGGCACTGCAAAATACAGCCAGATTCTTTCCATATTACAGCACTAAAAATCCATCTATTTAAAACTGTGGTTTTTCCGTCACACGGATCACATATAAGTGCGCCCAAAATTCTGCCATTTCTGGCCTCCAATTAAATTTTGTTGCGGTGTGTTAGCAAAGTTATTGACATCAGTTTGCTGTTAAAAATAGTTACCTACAGGCCAGCAATTTAAAACTGTGGTTTGTCCGTCACACAGATCATATATAAGTGCGCTCAAAATTCTGCCATTTCTGGCTTCCATTTAAATTTTGATGAAGTGTGTTAGGCACCGAGATTTTCCCGCTGCACGGGATGGATCCCAAGCATTGTCTGGCCCTGCGGTCTCCCAATTGAGTCCGGCTGCTGAGACTGCTGATCAGAGCAGGCGTCAGTCCCGGTGTCTTGCTCAGGTTTATGCTATGTGTATGGTTACTGCTGACTCTCCAGCTAAGCCTTTTTGTAACCTGTGACATACAGGGACAGCCTTGCACTCTGGAAGCTAAGTCCAGAGATCACCGTACTGATCATGTCCATAATGTGGCGTCTTCCTATTGGAGGTCGGACGTCAGCTGCTCTGGTGATGTGACAGCTCCGGATTGGTCCATAGGCAAGGTCCAATCTGTCTGGACATGTGCCTGATGGATAAAAGCCTCTCAGAGGCGCATGCCGGTGCGCTAGTATAATATATGGCTGGTGTGTGTGAGTGGATATGCTACCACTCTGTATGCACGTGTGTGTGTGTTTAGTTACCTCCTGAGTTTTAGCCAGTTAGGGCTTTTTGTACCCGCTTGGCTTAGCATCTGTTTCCTACATGTGTGCAGCTAGCACAGTGGACTTACAGGGCAAGATCCAACCAAAGAGCCGTGCTTCCCTTTGAAGTCTACAGGGTTTGTAGTTAGCATCAGTTTTTGTATTTTTCTTGTGACTCAGCATCTGTTTCATCCATGTATGTGATTGGCTCTCTGTGAAGCTAGCAGAGCTGAGTATTGTGCGCTCTGTTCATACTGTGTGGAGTTAATGCAGTCCTATTTAGGAGTTCGTTCGCTGTCTTTAGTTCGTCATTGTTCACACTAGCAGCAGTTTTACATCTCTGTACGGTGGACCCCGGGTTACGATCGCACTTTATTATTTATTTTATTTAGTGCAATCCGCCAACCATACCACAGTGTGTTAGCAAAGTTAGGGAAAAAAAGGGTCTTACCAGCTCACTTGAAAACAGGCTGTGGTGTGTGGGAGCAAGGAATCATGTCGTCCAGCGTGTAGTTACTCCAGAAAAAAGAAAAAAATTCCAGCTACTATAAGATCCATTTATTGAGTGAAAAGTAAGACAGAGTTCACATGATTGTCTCTATTACGCGTTTCGAACACCCACACTGTGTTCTTTAAATGGATCTTATAGTAGCTGGAATTTTTTTAATTTTTTTCCTTTTTCTGGAGTAACTACACGCTGGACGACATGATTCCTTGCTCCCACACACCACAGGTTATGGAATGGAACCAAATATTGTCATCATGTTCCATAAAATTAATGCAGCTTATTGTTAAATATGAAGATCTGAAACTAAAGGATATACAGGCAGAAATTTCTTCTATTGAAACCAGTCATGCACGACAGGTGGATGAAGTACAGTTTAACATTTCTTTGGAGAAAATCCAACAAAATATTTCTAAACTGGAAAACACGGTTATTTCCCGTAAGAGAACAAAGTTTCAACGTGATCTTAAAGATTATCAGGATGATGAGGTGTATGAATGGGGGAGGTGGCAAAGAACTCCTAAAGCAACCCGCTCCATTCTTAAATGTGCTAGCAACACCTCTGAGTCTCCTGGTTTGACAGTATCTTTTAGTTCAAATGAGCCTGAATCGTTTGACAGCAGTTCACATGAGGTCTCTCATGAAATTTCTTCAGGTGACAATACTTATTACAGACGACCAAAAAAGCAGTCTTTTTCACCAAAAAACGTCCAAAACGGCGGGCGGGCCGCAAACAACACCACAGCCGCAAGAATGACAACTCGTCATCACAAGAAAAATTAAAGGACTGTTTTCCAAATGTTTTGAATCTTTCTAGCCGCACATTTACAGAGGATCAGATGTATATTCTTTCCCTGGGATTGAACTCTGCACCGGATAGACGCTTTGAATTGTTTAATACCCTATTGGACGTGAACAAGTTTGTACGAAATCTTACAATTAAAAGACATTTTTTTTCTTCAGATAGCATGGATGTGGAACCACCGGATGTAAGCATCAATGAATACCTCATGTTTTCCTTTGCAGAGCAGATGGCCTTGAAGAATTTGCAAGAATTGAATCAAGAGGATGTGTCAAGGGTTAAAAATGTTCATCAATCTGATAGACTGGCAGTAAAAAATCCAGATTTTTATCCTATTAATTCTCGTGTTGAATGTATGGATCGATTCCAAAATGTCATTGAAAGAGAATTAAAAAATCTAGATAGATTAACTAAAAACAACAGTTATGCCAATTGAACCCCTTCTTAATATAAAGCAATAAATTAAATTAAAAACATGACAGAGATAGTCGTAAAAATGGCTGACAAGGGAGGCTTAGTAGTAGCAATGGATTCTTCTGTTTACCGCGATCAAATTAATTTTTTATTACAGGATGATACTACCTATATCAAATTGAGAAGTGACCCCACTATACAATATCAAAAAGAAACATTTAAATTGATTGAGGAGGGACTTCGTCTAGGGGTTATTAGTAAATCACAGTATGATTATCTTAGGATTGATTGCCCAGTACTTCCAATCATGCATGCTTTGCCTAAAGTTCACAAGGGTGTTTTACCGCCACCAATGCGCCCTATTATTTCTGGGATAGGATCAGTCACTGAACATCTCAGTCAGTGGCTTGACTATATTACAACCCCTTTGCATTCGCACACCCGGCTTCCTTAGGGATACTAAGGATGTTCTTGAACACCTGTCAGATGTAGTATGGAAGAACAATTTTTGTTGGATTAGTTGTGATGTAGTTTCACTATATACATCAATACCTGAAAAGGTTTCTATTATGGCTGTGGAACATCATTTGCATAAGTATAGCGAATACACGTCTGATAATTATTCACAATTTGTCGTGCAGTTGTTGCATTTTTTATAACATCATAATTATTTTCTGTTTGATCAGAATTTTTATCTTCAATGCAGAGGCGTGTCCATGGGTGGCAAACATTCTCCTTCGGTGGCTAATTTGGTAATGTCCTATTGGGAGGAACTTTTTCTTTATTCCTCGTGTAACCCTTTTGTGTCTTCTATATTCTGGTATGGCAGATATATCGATGATACCCTCCTTGTTTGGAGGGGCGATGTATCTGCCATACCGGAATTTGTCAATTATCTGAACAGCAATGAATTCAATCTGAGGTTTACCTGTGAATCTGACAGTTTTTCAATCTCTTTTTTAGATCTCACATTGCAGGGTCATGTTGGTATATGCATTTCTACTATTACTTACTCTAAACCTATGTCTGGGAATAGTATTCTACATGCCTGCAGTAGCCATCCACATCATACAACCAGATCCATCCCTGTGGGAGAATTAATTAGAGTATCCAGAAATTGCAATGATTCTTTAGAAACTAAGAAACAGATGGAATTGTGTTGCAATAAATTAAGAAAGAGAGGATATCCTGAATGGTCTTTAAATAGAGCTACTAATATTGTGCGGAAGAAAAACAGGTGCGACTTTTTTGCTCCCAAGTATAATAAACCAAGTGATTATTTACATGAATAAATGGTGTTATCTGTACAATATAGTCCACAATTTAATTCAATTAAATTGATTATTCAACAGCATCTTCCCATTTTATACGAAGATGAAATTTTATCATCCATTTTGTCACCTGGTTGTCATATAGTAGCCAAAAAGGCAGTTACCATTGGTAACATGATTTCACCTAGTTTATTTTTTCCAGATAAAATTCAAAAAACATGGCTTAATTATTCTGTTTTTTTAAGTGCGGTTCTTTGCGTTGTAGAACATGCGCTCACTCTGTGGTGACTCATGAGTTTTCTAACTGTGACAATTCCAAACAATACAAGATTTCTCAATATATTAATTGTAACTCTAGGAATGTTGTGTATTTGATTAACTGCATGATATGTAATCTTAGTTATATTGGGTGTACTACCAGACATCTAAAAACCCGCATTTCCGAACATATTACGGATATTATTTCGGTAGGGAGCTTCAACCGCAATGTTTCTTCAGCTTCAAAACATTTTATTTCTCACCATTAGAGAAACATTTCATCTCTCAGTGTAACAGGCACTGAAAGAATTATGAAGCAACCGCGAGGAGGGAATGTCAGAAAACGCTTATTGACAAGAGAAGCTTATTGGATCTTCTGTTTTGGAACATGCACACCGAGCGGTTTAAATGCACGAAAGGAGATCTTATATCATTATTATTGTGCGGACATCGAATTGTTAAATTATGCATACAAATATGGTGGTGGTTTTTTTTTTGCGTTCTCTTTTTTCTTGTTGATAATGGCGGTCAACTGCTAAATGCTTTTCTATATGTTTTAGTAATTGATATATGCTTTTCTACATGTCTTAGTAATTCTTACCCATATGAGGTAATTTTAATTAATTGTATGTGACACATGTGTATCATCATTTTCTATTAGCTATAACTGTGTACAAAAAGGCATTTGCCAGCATTGTCGTCACTTTTTTTGATAAAGAACACAGTGTGGGTGTTTGAAACGCGTAATAGAGACAATCATGTGAACTCTGTCTTACTTTTCACTCAATAAATGGATCTTATTGTAGCTGGAATTTTTTTCCTTTTTTCTGTTAGCAAAGTTATTGACACCAGTTTGCTGTTAAAAATAGTTATCTACAGGCCAGCTATTTAAAACTGTGGTTTTCAATCAAAGGGATCACATATAAATTCTCTCCAAATTCAGCCATTTGTAGTGAATGTGGAAAATATTGTCCTACACTAAAAATGGGAAAGGTGCGTGACAAGGGACACGGAACTGGACGTGATGGTGATGGTGGATGCTGAGGCCGAGGTTGTGGGCAAGCTGAAATTGTGCCAGTGCAGCGTTCAGTTGTCCATACCCCAATCCTCGGAACGCAAGCGCAAATACGCAGCAAATGCCCCACAGGCCACACTACTAAATTCCCACATTTCGCATCAAGAAACAAGCCAACCAACCATAAGACTTGTTAACCAAAGAAAACCAGACAAGGTGTACTTAATTAATAATTTTATTATACAGGTGGTTACATAAAAACCAAATAAAAACAAAGTGCACGTATAGGAACGATTTGACAAAATTGTAAAATAAAATTGGACCCAATTACATATAATTCATATTCTAATATGCATACCTCATATATTATAAAGTGAAATTTTTTTAAAAAAATAATAAAATGTGCAATGAAAAAGTGCAAGTGCATACAAAGATAAAGCACAACCATTAAATAAATCACTGCCGTGAAAAGTGCAGTGTGCAATGTGCAAAGACAAAGTGTTGTTCATATCATATTCCAAAAAAAAAAAAAAAAAGAGACCACTTGTAATTTAATAAATCGCTATTAAAAAAGGAGCAATGTGCATATACAAAGAAACAACCATATATTATATATCATAAAAATTATTATATAAGTGACTCAAAATAATCACTGCCATATAAAGTGCAGTGTGCATGTGCAGACTTTAACCATGCGTTTTTATGGAGCAACACAGTGACTCTTTTTATAAAGTGCAAGAAAATTATATATAGATGATTGCAAAAAATGGATCCTATACCTTTAAGGGTCACCATGTCCCTGTAACGCGCTCCCCGACGCGCGTTTCGGAATCCTTCCTTCAGGGGGTGGCTGCATAATGGATCCTGGGGGGTTTACATGTGGGCTACATAATAACACTGATCTACGTAATGGCGCTGATCAACATAATGGCGGTGATAGCGGTGCTCCGGGTGTTGAGATGGCACCATAGCAGTCTGGAGGTCCCGTAATCCCAAGTGCCGGACCACGTGACCGGAACACACAGGAACAAGGTCCGGCGTTACCAAGGTCACGAGGACGCAGCAAGTCAGGACATAGGGACATGGAGCACGCATGCGCTCCACCAGGAGCACAGTATCCAAAACAATAGGGTGGAAATCATCACAACAAATCCATTGTATATGTCTGATTGTCACTATGTATATTATGAATATTAGTATAGAGATCATACATAAAGAAAATAATATTTCAGTAAGAGATTAATTATAAAAAGAAAAGAAAAAATTATAATAATTATGGACAACAAATAATAATTCAATAATAGCAAAAAATAATAAATAATAAATAATAAATAAAAATAGATTATACTTTCATTAAATAAGATAATAAATATATAAATAATAATTAAAGACAAAATAAAGAGAAATTAATAATTAAATAAATAATAAATAATATAAATGCATATAAATTATTATGAAAATTATTAAATAATAAATATAAATTATTCAATGGAATTATTAAATAATAAATTAATAAATTAATAAATACTTATAAATAATAATTAACCCCTTTCTGTCATGTGACGTACTATCCCGTCCATGTGCCCTGGGACTTAATTCCCAGGGACGGGATAGTACATCACAGCGATCAGCGGCCGATTGTCAGCTGATTATCACAGCTGACACCCGGCACAATGTGTCAGGGATGGTCACGGACCGCCCCTGACACATTAACCCCTTGCACACCGCGATCAAAAATGATCGCGGTGTACCAGGGGTAAAAGGGAAGCATCGGCATTGAGGGGGCTCCCTCCGTGCTTCCCTGAGCCCCCCACAGCAGCGCAATGTGCAGCGCTGCTGTGGGGGGCTCTTTCCCTGCAGGTCCCTGGATCCAAGATGGCGACGGTTACCTTCGGGGGGCCTGCAGGGAGCTGGCTTCCTCAGTGCCTGCAAAGCGCAGGCAAGGAGGAAACCTGCACACTGCCTGTGACAGATTGCTGATCTGTCACAGTGATCTGTGATGTGACAGATCAGCGATCTGTCACAGGACAGTGATGTTACACCTGGGACAATGTAATAAAGTTATAAAAAGGTAAAAATAATTTTAAAAAAATCGCTAAATAAATAAAAAAAAAAATATTCCCTAATTCATTTTTTGGAAATAAAAAAACAAAACAATAAAAGTACACATATTTGGTATCGCCGCGTCCGTAACGACCCGCCCTATAAAACTGTCACATTAGTTAACCCCTTTAGCGAACCCCTTAAAAAATAAAAATAAAAAACGAAGCAAAAAATAATGATTTATTATCATACTGCCGAACAAAAAGTGCAATAACGCACGATCAAAAAGACGCATATAAATATGCATGGTACCGCTGAAAACGTCATCGTGTCCCGCAAAAAAAGAGCCACCATACAGCATCATCAGTGAAAATATAAAAAAGTTATAGCTCGCAGAATAAAGCGATGCAAAAATAATTATTTTTTATATAAAATTGTTTTCATTGCATAAAAGCACCAAAACATAAAAAAAGACCAAAATGAGGTATCGCTGTAACCGTACTGACCCGAAGAATAAAAGGGCATTATCAATTTTACCGCATACGGAATGGTGTAAACGCACCCCCCAAAAGAAATTCATGAAACGCTGGTTTTTGTTCATTCTGCGTCCCAAAAATTTGAATAAAAAGCGATCAAAAAATGTCACGTGCCTGAACATGATATCTATAAAAGCATCAACTTGTCTCGCAAAAAATAAGACCTCACATGACTCAGTGGGTCAAAATATGGACAAATTATAGCTCTCAATATGTGGTGATGCAAAAACTATTTTTACAATAAAAAGCGTCTTTTAGTGTGTGACAGCTGCCAAACATAAAAACCGCCATAAATAGTAAATCAAACCCCCCGTTATCACCCCCTTAGTTAGGGAAAAATAATAAAATAAAAAAATGTATTTATTTCCATTTTCCCATTAGGGTTAGGTTTATGGCTAGGGCTAGGGCTAGGGTTATGGCTAGTTTTAGCGCTAGGGTTAGGACTAGGGCTAGGGTTAGGGCTAGGGTTAGGGCTAGGGCTGAGATTAGGGTTAGGGGTGTGTTGGGGTTAGGGTTGGAGTTAAAATTGAGGGGTTTCCACTGTTTGGGCACATCAGGTTCTCTCCAAATGCAACATGGTGTCTGATCTCAATTCCAGCCAATTCTGCGTTGAAAAAGTCAAATGGTGCTCCTTCCCTTCCAAGCTCTGCCATTCGCCCAAACAGTGTTTTACCCCCACATATAGGGTATCAGAGTACTCAGGACAAATTTCAAAATAACTTTTGGGGTACAATTTCTCCTGTTATCCTTAGGAAAATAAAAAATTGGGGGCAAAAATATCATTTCTGTGGAAATTTTTTTTTTTTATTTACACGTCCGAGCGTTGCAAACTTCTGTGAAGCACTTGGGGGTTCAAAGTGCTCACCACACATCTAGATAAGTTCTTTGGGGGGTCTACTTTCCAAAATGGGGTCACTTGTGGGGAGATTCAATAGTTAAGGTACATCAGGGGCTCTCCAAACGCACATGACACCCGCAGACCATTCCATTTAAGTCTGCATTCCAAAAAGTCACTACTTCCCTTCCAAGCCCCGACATGTGCCCATACAGCAGTTTTCTCCCACATATGAGGTATCAGCGTATTCAGGACAAATTGAACAACAACTTTTGTGGTCCAATTTCTCCTGTTACCCTTGGGAAAATAAAAAAAATTGGGGACTAAAGATCATGTTTGTGGAAAAAATACAATTTTTTTATTTTCACGCCCGGTCGTTATAAACTTCTGTGAAGCACTGGGGGGTTCAAAGTGCTCACCACACATCTAGATAAGTTCCTTAGGGGGTCTAATTTCCAAAATGGGGCCACTTGTGGGGGGTTTCCACTGTTTAGGTACATCAGGCGCTCTCCAAAAGCAACATGACATCCGC
Organism: Dendrobates tinctorius; assembly: GCF_039654945.1. Lineage (NCBI taxonomy): Eukaryota > Metazoa > Chordata > Amphibia > Anura > Dendrobatidae > Dendrobates > Dendrobates tinctorius. The sequence continues at coordinate 23,173,054 of NW_027361832.1, forward strand.
AGACCATTCCATCAAAGTCTGCATTCCAAAACGTCACTACTTCCCTTCCGAGCCCCGACGTGTGCCCATACAGTAGTTTTCTCCCACATATGGGGTGTCAGCGTACTCAGGACAAATTGGACAACAACTTTCAGGGTCCAATTTCTCCTGGCACCCTTGAGAAAATAAAAAAATTGGTGACTAAAAGATCATGTTTGTGGAAAAAATAAGATTTTTTTATTTTCACGCCCGGGCGTTATAAACTTCTGTGAAGCACTGGGGGGTTCAAAGTGCTCACCACTAGAGTTGAGCGACTTTTGGTTTTTTAGGGTCGAGTTTCGTTTCGTGAAACCCGACTTTTCCAAAAGTCGGGTCGAGCAAGATCGGCCGATTATAGGGAAAAGTCGGGGTCGTCCCGAAACACGAAACCCAATGTAAGTCAATGGGGAATAAAAGTCGGCAGTGAGAGGAGGACAGGAAACACACCTACAGTGCTCATTTGAATGCCAAAAGCATCAATTCTTCTTACTTAAGCTTGTCAACCTTAATTAACTTCATAATACAAGTTACGCACTGAAAAATGGGGGTTATTTGGCTAAAGTTGTGGGGGGGTAGGGCTGGCTCCAGGTTTTCATGTGCCCTGGGCGAAAGAGCCCCCCTTTAACACATACCACAACTCATCATGCTCCGATATGGCAGAGAAATAGCGGTATAGTACAATGAAAAATACTTCACTTTTTACATCTCATGACGAGGCCCATCTATTTCTCCATACAGAATCATTGGTCCCATATAATTTTGAAACAGTATATGATGAGCTCCACATAATGCTACAGTATATGTTGGTCCCCATGGATGAAGCTCCACTGTCTTATGGGCCCAAATAATGCTCCAAACATAATGGGCCCCATTTCTAATGCTCTAGTGTATAATGGGCCCTGTAAATGCTGCTCCAGTGCCTGATGTCCACCTTTGGAATGTTCCAGTGTATGGTGGGCCCCATCTATCATTCTCCAGAGTATAGTGCTCCCCAAAAATTGCTGTCCAAACATTGAAAACAATCAAATAAGTCTCCTCGCTAGGGAATCCCTGTACTAGTCTGGACTCCTCGTTATCCCCATCTTCCATCTCACTGCACAGTATTTCAACCTTGCAAGTGCTATGGGAATGTAGTGGTCTGGGTCAATGTACCAGCAGATTCATCGAGCAGTGGCTGGGCATCAGTGCACTTGTGTCGCCCCCAGGAGTACGGTCGCCACAGTGGCATTACCTTCCTCCTAGGGAGTGTGATGTCATGCTTGGGAGCAACGAAGGATCTCTCTAGCAGGTTAACTGATTGGGCGGCGTTATTCCCACGAGTCATGACCCTCCAAACAGCGTTCATGAAGGCAAAGTGTTTGTTTTACGTGGGCAGTATGGTTGCAAAGCTGAACCTTAAAGGAATGTCCAGAAGGGCACCACCAGGAGTGGAGCCTACGGTTAAATTCGACTCCACCTGGGAAACCTCAACCATGCCAGCTACAGAACATATGCACACATTGCAAGCTTAATTCCGTTAACGAACGAGACTCCGTCATGCCCCGTGGTCCGAGTCCGGCTTACTAGAGGGACACGTGAGGCTCTGGCACATGAGATTGCCCAATAACTGGTGTGTCATGCCCTTACATGTCCGTGGCTGCATGTGCGCTACACTGAAAAGTCCAGCGTTTGTCGCTTACAGGTGCAGATAACCCGCTGAACAACGTTAGTGATGGGGATCACTGATTACAATTATTACCCGCGAACGATGATTTCCCAGTAAGTGCAGGTCAACCGCAGTTCCGGAATTAGGCCTAACCGTCATTCCTGAAAAAATGAAAAACTTATGTGTGCAAACCACAGGTGCTGTAGCTTGCTTAACAGCTCGCCAGCCGTTCTCACGCCCAGTATGGATTACACGTGATTGCACAAAGGTGAGAAAGGGTACCGTATCCCCGGATAACATGTATGGATAGCGTACACATTCAAAATATATGTCTATACATCAGGAGGCAGGCTCAGACGGTGTTAGGCCCAGTATGGCTTGCACGTGATTGCACAAAGGTGAGAAAGGGTACCGTATCCCCTGATAACATTTATGGATAGCGTACACATTCAAAAGATATGTCTATACATCAGGAGGCAGGCTCAGACAGTGTTAGGCCCAGTATGGCTTGCACGTGATTGCACAAAGGTGAGAAAGGGTACCGTATCCCAGGATAACATGTATGGATAGCGTACACATTCAAAATATATGTCTATACATCAGGAGGCAGGCTCAGACGGTGTCAGGCCCAGTATGGCTTGCACGTGATTGCACAAAGGTGAGAAAGGGTACCGTATCCCCGGATAACATGTATGGATAGCGTACACATTCAAAATATATGTCTATACATCAGGAGGCAGGCTCAGACGGTGTTATTCCCAGTATGGCTTGCACGTGATTGCACAAAGGTGAGAAAGGGTACCGTATCCCAGGATAACATGTATGGATAGCGTACACATTCAAAAGATATGTCTATACATCAGGAGGCAGGCTCAGACGGTGTTAGGCCCAGTATGGCTTGCACGTGATTGCACAAAGGTGAGAAAGGGTACCGTATCCCAGGATAACATGTAAGGATAGCGTACACATTCACAATATATGTCTATACATCAGGAGGCAGGCTCAGACGGTGTCAGGCCCAGTATGGCTTGCACGTCATTGCACAAAGGTGAGAAAGGGTACCGTATCCCCGGATAACATGTATGGATAGCGTACACATTCAAAATATATGTCTATACATTAGGAGGCAGGCTCAGACGGTGTTAGGCCCAGTATGGCTTGCACGTGATTGCACAAAGGTGAGAAAGGGTACCGTATCCCCGGATAACATGTATGGATAGCGTACACATTCAAAATATATGTCTATACATCAGGAGGCAGGCTCAGACGGTGTCAGGCACAGTATGGATTTGACGGCCCAGACTATACAGCGGAGGAGCAGGGAGAGGTAAAGATTGCAAATGCTGGGGCCCTGCCCAAGCAAGGGGGCCCACTCGTGGGCGTCGGTACTGGCACTGGGCCCCTCATAGTACGGCGGTGTGTCTGACGGCGGGTGTGCACCACCACAGTCAGAGACACTTGATTGCACTATGAAGGACCCTGTGCCAGTGCCCGCACCCAAGAGTCGGCCTACCCACCTGTCCAGGGCAACGGCACTCGCACGGTGTCGTGCGCTAGGTGGTGACCCCGGCCATGGGGGGGGGAGGCAGCACAGTTAGGGAGTTTTAGAAAGTGGCATATGTTGATGTTGGACATTCAGCTGATGCAAAAGGCGAAATAGGTCAAGTCCCAGGAAGAGGTGGAAGAAAGCAAGCCATTTTTCTTTCACCCTATGTGTCATCAGGGGAAGGTGGGACAAAATCCTTGGAAACCCATGCATGGTTCATTTTAATGAAGGTTACATCATCCACATTTTGGGTTGACAGACGGGTCCTTTTTTCTGTCAGGATTGATCCAGCTGCACTGAAGACTCTTTCCGATAGCACACTTGCAGCTGGGCAAGCGAGCTCCTGTAAGGCATATTGTGCCAATTCAGGCCAGGTGTCCAGTTTAGCGGCCCAATAGTCAAAGGGGAATGACCTGTGTGGGAGAACATCGATATGGGAGGAAAAGTAGTTTGTAACCATAGTTGACAACTGCTGTCTCCTGTCACTTTCCATCGATGCTGTATTACCAGTTGTGTGAGCGGTCCGTGAAAAATCAGTCCACAACATTGTCATGAAACCCCTGTCTCCAACGCCACTTCTGCTGTGTGCACCATGAACACCTCTGCCAAGCTGCCCCCGGCCCGTACGGCTCGTGTGAGAACCATCACTGCTGCTGTGTGCTGGGAATGCCTCAAGCAACCGATTTACCAGAGTTGCTTGTTTATTAGCCAATATTAGGTCAAGGTTCTCCTGTGGCATGATGTTTTGTAATTTGCCTTTATAGCGTGGATCCAGGATGCTGGCCAACCAGTAGTCGTCATCGTTCATCATTTTGGTAATGCGGGGGTCCCTTTTTAGGATCCGCAAGGCATAATCTGACATGTGGGCCAATGTTCCCGGTGTCAATGATGCACTGCGAGTGCTGGTTGGAGGAGCACTTTCTGGCAAATCCACATCCCTCCAGTCACGCACAAACCCTGTACCAGACCTTGCCACACCAACATTTTTACTTGCCCCACGAGATGCATCCTCCTCCCCTAAGTAATCATCCCCATCATCATCCTCCTCCTCCTCTTCTTCCTCCACCTCGTCCAGGAGAGGTCCCTGAGCAGACAATGGCTGAATGTCATCAAGGATTCCCTCCTCCTCTTCCTCCTCGTCAACATTGGTTGCAGACGCCTGCTCCTTAAGGTGCATCAAAGTTTGCATGAGCAGATGCATAAGTGGGATGCTCATGCTTAGGATGGCGTCGTCTGCGCTTACCAGCCGTGTGCATTCCTCAAAACACTGAAGGACTTTACAGAGGTCTTTCAGCTTCGACCACTACACACCTGTCAACTCCATGTCTGCTCTCAAAGTGCCTGGCCGTGTATCCTCCCACAAATGCATTATGGCCTGCCTCTGGTCGCACAGCCGCTCCACCATGTGCAGGGTGGAGTTCCACCTTGTTGCAATGTCGATAATGAGGCGGTGGTTGGGAAGGTGGAGCAATCGCTGCAGCTTCTGCATACGAACGGAGTGTACAGGCGACCGGCGGATGTGCGCGCACAGTCTTCGCACCTTCTGGAGCAGGGCTGTTAACTCCAGATAATTTTTGAGGAAGCACTGCACCACCAGGTTCAAAGTGTGAGCCAAGCAAGGTATGTGGCTGAGTTTTGAAAGGGCTATGGCTGCCACAAAATTACGGCCGTTATCACTAACTACCTTGCCTGCCTCAAGATGTACACTGCCCAGCCATGACTCAGTTTGTCGCTTCAAGTACTCGGCCAGCACCTCGGCGGTGTGTCTGTCGCCCAAACACATCATCTGCAACACAGCCTGCTGACGCTTTCCACTAGCTGCTCGATAGGGGGACACCTCATGTGCAACAGTGGCAGCTGCAGATGGAGTGCTCGTACGACTGCGCTCTGTGGACGAGCTTTCGCTTCTGGAGGAGGAGGAGGAGGAGGGTCGAACGCCTACAGCCAACTGTTTCCTATACCGTGGGCTAGGCAGCACTGTCCCACCACCGCTGTCCCCTGTGGACCCTGCATCCACCACATTAACCCAGTGCGCAGTGATGGACACGTAACGGCTCTGGCCATGCCGACTGGACCATGCATCAGTTGTGAGGTGCACCTTTCCACTCACTGACTGCTTGAGTGCATGGACAATGCGGTCTTTTACATGATGGTGGAGGGCTGGGATGGCTTTGCGAGAGAAGAAGTGGCGACTGGGTAGGTCATAGCATGGTACTGCATAGGCCATGAGTTTGCGGAAAGCTGCGCTTTCCACCAACCGATAGGGCATCATCTCAAACGAGATTAGTTTGGCAATGTGGGCGTTCAAACCCAGTGTACGCGGATGAGAGACTGAGTACTTTCTTGACCTACTCATAGTGTCTGGGAGGGTGAGCTGGACTTCAGAGCTGCATATGGTGGAAGTAGCGGTGGACAGGGCGGACTGAGAGAGGGTTGATGATGGTGATGGAGTTGGTGTTCTTTCTGATAATAATGAAAGAAATTTTTGGCACTCAACTTGTCGCAAAGTGAAGATTTTATTTGCAGTCTCAAGTATCGCAAGTGGAGTAGTCTTTAATTTTGTACCGTTTACCAGAGTGTGGGTGGTGGAAATAATCCCCTTTTAATACATTGCTGCATTGATTGCAATGAAGGCACGGATAAGTCCCTGTTTTGGGTGTGGAAAGAAATCTTTGTGTTGTTGACCTCACTCCTGGGCCACAAGCGGTGGATACCGCATTTTCCAGGACACATTACGCCGCCACCCACTAACGCTACATCACTCAGAGTGACATACCTGATCCTATGCAGCATTGAGTCCTAAGCGACAACAGACTAAACACCAAATATACGCAAGGATAATCTTTAAAAGGATCACACTATCCCCACCATCAATATAGTGGTGACCAGATATTAAATACATTGCAAATCTTTCCAAGAGAGCAGTCTGGCATACTGATGAAGGCTTGTCTGTATAAGCCGAAACGTCTAAATTTGAGACTGCAAATAAAATCTTCACTTTGCGACAAGTTGAGTGCCAAAAAATTCTTTCATTATTTACACTGGTGTGGGAACCTTCTTTTGTGCACCAACGCAGTAGTGCCACGATATACTTGTTGGTGTTCTTTCTGATGACCTAGATTCAGTATTTCTTTGATATAACAGTGGGATTCCCTGACTGCTGTGGCCTTGCAATGACACCTCAACATTTGCTGCTATGGTAACCAATGGGCTTATAGTGGGGGAATCAATGTAGCGTTGCTGACTACCTTCTTTGTGATCAGTTGCACATGTGGCACTTGAGGTTTGGTGTTGTGTCCTCGCTTGCAAGTGCATGGTGGTTAAATGTCTAAGCATGCAACTGGTATTCAAATTTTTCAGATTTTTCCCTCGGCTAAAGGTCTTTGCGCACTTCTTACAGATAACCCTGGCCTGATAATGAGGATTTTGTTCAAAAAAGTGCCACACTGCACTCTTCCTACTTTGGCAGACATTTTGCGGCCTAGCACGCTGTGATGTTTTGACCCTCTGGACAAGCTGTCCAGCAACTCTTTTGATTTTTGGAACCTGTCTTTGGAGTGCTCCGGGCCTGCCAGATAACAGCTGTTGCGATGTCGATGTCTGCTGTGGATGCTCCTCATCTGAGCTATTGGAAGCAGCACCCTCTTCCCCCAATGGATGCCAATCTGGGTCAACAACTGGGTCATCCATCACCTCCTCTTCAATGTCATGTGCACCGTCCTCTGTGTCACTGTGTATGGTGGTATAGTGTGCGGGAAGGGGCACCTGAGTCTCATCAGGGTCAGAATCTGGCTCTGTACACTGCGAGGACAATGTAGTGCTCTGAGTGAATGTACCAGCAGAATCATCTATCAGCGGCTGTGCATCAGTGCACTCCATGTCAGATTCATCTTGGCCTGGGTAATTCACCATTTCACTTGATAATCCAGGCATGGTATGTGAAAACAGCTCCATGGAGTAATCAGTAGTATGGCCTGCGTCATCCTTCAATCTTGGTTGGGGTGAAGGACACTAGGGAAGGTGTGGTTCATGAACATGAGCCTCCAATGACGACTCAGTGCTTTTACTTTTTACAACTTCAGAAGAGGAGGCGATAGAGCTGGAGGCTGAGTCAGCAATGTAAGACAAAACTTTTTCCTGATGCTCTGGCTTTAAAAGCAGTTTGCCAACTCCTAGAAAACTAAGCCTTCGAAGTCTTATGGAGCCAGACGATGACGCAGGCTCAACACCTCCTGCATTCGGTCCTATTTTGCTTTTGCCACTACCATCAGATCCACCACCAACACCATCATTACCAGCTGCCAACCCCCGCCCAATTCCATGGCCTCTTCCACCAGCCTTCCTCATTTTTTGTAGAAATGTAGACAAAATCCAACAAAGTATATAGTAATGTAAAACAAGGTACAAGGTGTCTATAGGACAGGGGAGATTTAGATTTTCTGCACACACTAGTGGACACTGGACACTTTTGGATTGTGTGAGGCCCACTGAATATCAGAGCGCTATGTCAAAGGATCGATGCAACAGGTGTGAAAAAAGTGACTACAGGATAAGGGAGATTTTGAATTTCTGCAGACACTTGTGGACACTGGACACTTGGATTGTGTGAGGCCCACTGAATATCAGAGCGCTATGTCACAGGCTCGATGGCACAGGTGTGAAAAAAGTGACTACAGGATAAGGGAGATTTTGAATTTCTGCAGACACTTGTGGACACTGGACACTTGGATTGTGTGAGGCCCACTGAATATCGGAGCGCTATGTCACAGGCTTGATGCAACAGGTGTGAAAAAAGTGACTACAGGATAAGGGAGATTTTGAATTTCTGCAGACACTTGTGGACACTGGACACTTGGATTGTTTGAGGCCCACTGAATATCAGAGCGCTATGTCACAGGCTTGATGGCACAGTTGTGAAGAAAGTGACTACAGGATAAGGGAGATTTTGAATTTCTGCAGACACTTGTGGACACTGGACACTTGGATTGTGTGAGGCCCACTGAATATCGGAGCGCTATGTCACAGGCTCGATGCAACAGGTGTGAAAAAAGTGACTACAGGATAAGGGAGATTTTGAATTTCTGCAGACACTTGTGGACACTGGACACTTGGATTGTGTGAGGCCCACTGAATATCGGAGCGCTATGTCACAGGCTCGATGGCACAGGTGTGAAAAAAGTGAATTGTAGAATTGGGCAGAATAGGAATCTCCCTAGAGTGTAGGTCTGTAAGAACGGAACAAGTCCTCCACTTATCCTTCCACAGTGACACACAGATAGCTTCACTGTGGCTGTGATAACAGCCGTTACACGGTACTGTGTGAGGAGCGTACACCGCTGTATGGTGTGAAAAAATGCATGCTCAGTACCTCAGCAGGACAAAAAAAAAATTGGGATTGCTTTTAAAAAAGCAGTTTGCAGAGCAGTGGGGAAACAGCAATGCAGCTGTCAGGAAGCCTTAGAAGGCAGCCTAACAACCAACACCGCTGATCCACCACAATATAGCCTCCCCTTGCACTGCACACACAGTGACTGGTGTGTTGTACAGGCAAAATCGCTAGCAGCAGAAGCAGTTTTTTTTTCTTCTTCCCTGCCTAACGCTCTCCCTACAGAATCAGCAACCTCTCCCTATGCTAAGATCGGCAGAAGTAAGATGGCGGTCGGCGTGCACGCCCTTTTACAACCCCTGTGACGCCCACCAAAGCAAGCCAATCACTTGCATGCCCTTCTGAAAGATGGTGGTGACCCCTGCCTATGTCATCACGCTGCCCACAGTGTCCGTGGATCCTGATTGGCTGAAAAAGAGCGCAAAACAAACTTTTGAAACGCGACTTTGGCGCGTAAGTCGCCGACCTCGTGGCCGACCTCATCCTAGGGTCGGGTTTCGTTTCATGAAACCCGACTTTGCCAAAAGTCGGCGACTTTTGAAATTTTTCGACCCGTTTCGCTCAACTCTACTCACCACACATCTAGATAAGTTCCTTGGGGGGGTCTAGTTTCCAAAATGGTGTAATTTGTGGAGGGTTTTCACTGTTTTGGTACATCAGGGGCTTTCCAAACGCGACATGGTGTCCGATCTCAATTCCAGCTAAAAATGTCAAATGGTGCTGCTTCCCTTCCGAGCTCTGCCATGCGCCCAAATAGTGGTTAACCCCCACATGTGGGGTATCAGCGTACTCAGGACAAATTGCACAATAACTTTTAGGGCCCTGTTACCCTTGGAAAAATAAGAATTGAGGGTGAAAAGATAATTTTTTGGAAAAAATATGATTTTTTAATTGTACGGCTGTACGTTATAAACTTCTGTGAAGCCCTTGGGGGTTCAAAGTTCTCACCACACATCTAGATAAGTTCCTTGGGGGTCTAGTTTCCAAAATGGTGTCATTTGTGGGGGGTTTCCACTGTTTTGGTACATCAGGGGTTTTCCAATCCTGACATGGTGTTCGATCTCAATTCCAGCCAAAAAAGTCAAATGGTGCTGCTTCCCTTCTGAGCTCTGCCATGCGCCCAAATAGTCGTTTACACCCACATATAGGGTATCAGCGGACTCAGAACAAATTGCACAATAGCTTTTAGGGTCCTATTACCCTTGGGAAAATAAAAATTGGGGGTGAAAAGATCATTTTTGTGGAAAAAATATGATTTTTTAATTGTGCCGCTGTACGTTATAAACTTCTGTGAAGCCCTTGTTGTTTCAAAGTTCTCACCACATATCTAGATAAGTTCCTTGGGGGGTCTAGTATCCAAAATGAGGTCACTTGTGGGGGGTTTCCACTGTTTAGGTACATCATGGGCTCTCCAAATGTGACATGGCGTCCAATCTGAATTCTAGCCAATTTTGCACTGAAAAAGTCAAACGGCGCTCCTTCCCTTCTGAGCTCTGCCATGCGCCGAAACAGTGGTTCCCCCCACATATCAGGTATCAGCGTACTCAGGACAAACTGCACAATAACCTTTGCAGTCCAACTTCTCCTGTTACCCTTGGTAAAATAAAAAAAATTGAACCTGAAGTATTTTTTTTGTGAAAAAAAGTTAAATGTTTATTTTTTTTTAAATATTCAAAAAATTCCTGTGAAGCACCTGAAGGGTTAATAAACTTCTTGAATGTGGTTTTGAGCACCTTAAGGGGTGAAGTTTTTAGAATGGTGTCACTTTTGGGTATTTTCTATCATGTAGACCCCTCAAAGTGGCTTCAAATGTGATCCGCAAAAATAAAATGGTGTTGCAAAAATGAGAAATCGCTGGTCAACTTTTAACCCTTATAACTTCCTAAGAAAAAAAATTTGGGTTCCAAAATTGTGCTGATGTAAAGTAAACATGTAGGAAATGTTACTTATTACGTTTTTTGTGTTGCGTATCTCTGTGATGTAAGGGCATAAAAATTCAAAGCTGGAAAATTGCGAAATTTTCAAAATTTTCGCCAAATTTCCATTTTTTCACAAATAAACGCAAGTTATATGAATGAAATTTTACCACTAGCATGAAGTACAATATGTCAGAATCACCAGGATCCATGGAAGCGTTCCAGAGTTATTACCTCATAAAGGGACAGTGGTCAGAATTGTAAAAATTGGCCCGGTCATGAACGTGCAAACCACCCTTGGGGGTTAAGGGGTTAATAATATTATATAGTAGAAAAATTAAATATGTAAAAATAATAATAAATATTAAATAAAATAAAATATAACATTCAAAACTAATAATAAATAATACTGACAAAAATTAATAAATAAATATAATAATTAAAATAATATAAAAAAATTATAATAATAAATAATCACACTTAACATAAAAAATAATACATAGTAAATAATAATAAGAAAAAATATAATGAAAATAATAATATAGAATAAAAAAATAAAAAATCATAATTAAAAAGAATATATAAATAGTTATATTTGTATAATCCAATAGTCTTCATAGATAATAAGTCCAACTGTCCATCAAATATCAGCCTCCATGATGATTTCTCAGTTCCACACAATTTCACAGATCCAGGAATATTAAAATTGAATAATGCAGCCAGAATAATATATGGCCGCATACAGAATACAATAAAATCTAAAAAATATATATAATATAAAATTAATGAAAACAAAAATTACAGTAGCACAACGAAGCGACTTAAAATTGGTTTAAAATTGGCAATTAGTTTACAAAAAAGGAGTAAAGCTCAAATTCTCATTTAGGCTATTAGGAGACACCGTGTCTAATGTCCAAATCCATCTAGTTTCTTTCTTGGCCAAAAGGTTCCCTATTTTACCCCCTCTTTCATTTGGTTGGACCATGTCTATCCGTATCACTTTTAGTAATGAAGCATCACAATTATGATGGACCTTAAAATGTCTCGGGATGGTTTTTAATAATGAAATGTCATCAATTTCTTTTGCGGCTATAATCCCTAATACGTGTTCTCTAACATGAATTTTCAATTGACGTATAGTTATTCCAACGTAGGTCAAAGGGCAAGGACACGTTGCAAAGTAAATAACCACTCTAGTTGTACAGGTTATTGAATGTTTAATCCCATAAGTCACAGTGTCCTTAGAATTGGAAAAGTCTTGTGCCCTAATAATATTTGGACACGCCACACATTTTCCACATGGCTTCGAACCCAATCGTATTTTCGCATTTGACAAAAAATTGACATGAGAGGGGCTTGATGCATAATGGCTTTTACCAAGTAGTCTCTTATGTTCCTTGATCTTTTAAATGTAATACTTGGTATGTCCCCTATATAGTTAGACAATATCGGATCCGTCTTTAAGATTCCCCAAGATTTAGTCAAAAGTTGTCTCATTAGATCCGTTTGGCCATGGTACTGTGTAATATATCTTACCCATTGGTTTGTTTCTGCGGTTTTATTGCCATAAAGTGCTTGATGTCGGGTAGTATTTTTGGCCCGATTGTAAGCCTTTTTGATGGAACGATGGCTGTACCCACGTTCCACGAATCTTTGCTTCAAATCTAAAGCTTGTTTTTCAAATTCCTCATCTTTTGAACAGATTCTTCTCAATCTTAGGAATTGCCCTATTGGGATAGATCGTATCATAGCTGGTAGATGTGATGAATTTGCATGGAGAAGTGAGTTAACTGATGTTGATTTCCAAAAAATATCGGTATACAAACAGTCATCCTCACCTCTCCTAATGCTAACATCCAAAAATTCCATTTTATTTTGATCAAACTGGTATGTCAAATGTATATTATAGGAATTATTGTTCAACCCTGTCATGAATTCATGAAGGGATTCCACCGATCCACACCATATCAAAAAAATATCATCAATGAAACGTACCCACATTAGGATACACTCCATTGATGGCACCAGTCCAGAAAGAAAGCGGTCCCTCTCTCACAGCCCCAGAAATAAATTTGCGCAAGCCGGCGCAAAAGAAGCACCCATCGCAGTACCCTGGAGCTGCAGGAAGAAGGACCCCTTAAATAAGAAAAAATTGTGTGAAAGAGCGAATTCCAAAAGCTCCACTATAAATTGGCGTATTGAATGGGGTGTGGTTGATGAATGCAAAAAATATTCCATCGCTTGAATGCCATCATTATGGCGAATATTCGTATAAAGAGATTCCACATAACATGACACTAGTAAGGTGTCACTGCCAATGTAGAGCCCATCCACCTTTTTAAGAAATTAATTTGTATCTTTGATGAATGAAGGCAATTCCTCCACTAATGGTTGCAGTCTAGAGTCCACAAACCTGCTCACATTCTCCAAATAATTTCCACACCCGGATATGATGGGTCTCCCGGGTGGGGTTGATTGATTTTTGTGGACTTTAGGCAGCAAGTAGAGTGTTGGTATCGTTGGTTCAGATATTTGTAATGCCACAAATAACTCCCTGGAAATAGTACCTATCTCTAAAGCCTCCTTCAAAATGCCCATCAACTTAGTTTGAAATTTGTCAGATGGATTATACGTTAATTTTTTGTAGCATGATTCCTCCTTTAACTGTCTAAAGGCCTTTCTTTCATAGAGTTGTTTAGGCCAGACAACTAAGTTACCCCCCTTGTCAGCCAGTTTGTATACTACATCCGGTATTTCCTGTAATCGTTTTAGAATCATTTTTTCTTTCTTAGTAAAATTTTCAGTATGAGGAAACCTTTTATCAAATTCCCTACTCACAACTTTCACAAATGTCTCAATCACTCGATAGGCTGACAAGGGGGGGAACTTCCATGACTTAGGGCGTTTCAATTCAGGAATCTTACCTCCCTCTGGTTCATTATGTTCTTGTGCCAATTCGTTCAGGGTGACTAGTGCCTCCTGTTCCGCCTCTGTTGGAAATAATTGCAATATTTTTTCATTGTGAAAATGTTTTTTAAAAATAATTTTTCTCGCAAACAAATGTAAATCTTTAATTGTAGAGAATTTATCAAATTGAGCTGCGGGACAAAACATAATACCTTTATTCAAAATTTCAATTTCAGTATCAGAAAAATTATGTGAACTTAAATTAAACACTTTCAGGCTTTTCTTGAGATTCTCAGGGGAATATCTGAATGTCCGTTTGGCCGATACATAGCGAGGTTCCCTCTTACGTTTTGGTGTAGATATAGCTGAAACAGATACAGAGGTGGAAGAGGAGGCACCAGAAATATCCCCTGCTGCAGGACTGGATGATAGAGATATGGATCGATCTCGATTTTTCTCCCCTCCTTGGTATTTACACCATCTATAAATTCTCCCATCCGACAAATCTCTTTGATCTCTCAATAATTTATCAGTTTGTTTCGCCTGTATATCCTTTGTCCATTGGTCAATATGTTTTTCCAATTGACCATCAATAGATTGACATATCTCAGTAGATAAACACAATTTTGCTTTTGCAAACGACTCCTCCAATAATTTATCTAATTCGACCAGATTTTTGGAATTATATTTGACTTACAACTCCATCAGTTGTCTGGATGCCACATTACAAACATTTTCCCAGTTCTCTGTAAATTCATCATCATTGACTGGGAATGACGGGGTAGCCTGAATTCTCAAACCCCTAGGAATCAGCTGATGTTGTATATAATTTTCCAGGAATGCACGATTCCACCAGGAGCGTGTACGCTTATATGTCAAATTCTTTATAGTTCTGAACAACTCATCAAATTGTAAACCATTGCCAGGTGTAATTGTAGTACCACCATTAGTAAACACCGCATTGATCCGTCCTTGCCAGGACAATTCTTTGGCTTTAAAGTCCATGTTCGGTAGTTGAAAAGGACCTGTGCTGAACACAGTAAATAATTAAAGAAAAAACACACACCGACACTGGATATAGTATACATCTCGATATATAGAATGATACAACAATTAATATTGATAAATATATTATTTTCCACCACCAGTGTCCAGTGAAAATAGTGATTACACACTAATTTAGGATCAAGAAACAAACCAACCAACTATACGACTTGTTAACCAAAGAAAACCAGACAAGGTGTGCTTAATTAATAATCTTTACTATGCAGGTGGTTACATAAAAACCAAATAAAAACAAAGTGCACGTATAGGAACGATTTTACAAAATTGTAAAATAAAATTGGACCCAACTACAAATCATTCATATTCTAATATGCATACCTCATACATTATAAAGTGAAATTTTTTTTAAAAAAACAGTAAAATGTGCAATGAAAAAGTGCAAGTGCATACAAAGATAAAGCACAACCATTAAATAAATCACTGCCTTGAAAAGTGCAGTGTGCAATGTGCAAAAACAAAGTGTTGTTTATATCATATTCACTAAAAAAAAAAAAGAAAAAATATAAAAAAGAGACCACTGGTAATTTAATAAATCACTATTAAAAAAGGAGCAATGTGCATATACAAACGAACAACCATCTAATATATAAAGCTCAAAGTGTGTATGTATGTGTGTGTGTGTGTGTGTGTGTGTGTGTGTGTGTGTGTGTGTATGTTTGTATGTCCGAGATAGGAATCCGCACCGTTGCAGCTACAGCCACAAAATTTGGCACAGTTGCACGTCTGGACCCGAGAGCGTCCTAAGCTATGTTGTGAGGCGAAATTTTAACCCAGCGCGTTCCAATTCACCAAACAATTTTGCCCCTATCTACATACTGGAGGAAAAAGTGTGTGCGGGTCAAGCCCCGCCCCTCATTATGATGTCATAATGCCCCTATTTGCATACTGGGGAAGCAGTGTGTGTGTATCAAGCCCCGCCCCTCATTATGATGTCACAATGGTTGCCATGGCGACGCTGATGTCATCATAGGTTGCAAGCCCTGCCGCCGCTCATTATGATGTCATAATGGTTGACTATGGGATGGAGGATCTGTGATGGGTATATGGGCACGGGACTATGGGATGGAGGATATGTATGACAGGTATATGGGCACGGGACTATGGGATGGAGGATATGTATGACAGGTATAAGGGCACGGGACTATGGGATGGAGGATGTGTGATGGGCATATGGGCACTGGACTATGGGATGGAGGATATGTTTGACGGGTATATGGGCATGGGACTATGGGATGGCGGATATGTATGATGGGTATATGGGCACTGGACTATGGGATGGAGGATATGTATGACGGTATATGGGCACGGGACTATGAGATGGCGGATATGTATGATGGGTATATGGGCACGGGACTATGGGATGGCGGATATGTATATGGGCACGGGACTATGGGATGGAGGATGTGTGATGGGTATATGGGCACTCGACTATGGGATGGAGGATATGTATGATGGGTATATGGGCACGGGCCTATGGGATCATGGATATGTATGATGGGTATATGGGCACGGGACTATGAGATGAAAGATGTGTGATGGGTATATGGGCACTCGACTATGGGATGGAGAATACGCATGATGGGTATATGGGCATGGGACTATGGGATGGAGAATGTGTGATGGGTATATGGGCACTCCACTATGGGATGGAGGATATGTATGATGGGTATATGGGCACGGGCCTATGGGATCATGGATATGTATGATGGGTATATGGGCACGGGACTTTGGGATGGAGGATAATTATAATTTTCTATAACTAACCACAGTTAGTTACTATGCCCGGGCAGCGCCGGGCTCTTCAGCTAGTATATTATATATCATAAAAATTATTATATAAGTGACTCAAAATAATCACTGCCATATAAAGTACAGTGTGCATGTGCAGACTTTAACCATGCATTTTTATAGAGCAACACAGTGACTCTTTTTATAAAGTGCAAGAAAATTATATATAGAGGATTGCAAAAAATGGATCATATACCTTTAAGGGTCACCACGTCCCTGTAATGCACTCCCCGACGCGCGTTTCGGAATCCTTCCTTCATCAGGGGGTGGCTACATAATGGATCCGGGGGTTTTTATATGTGGGCTGCATAATAATGCTGATCTACGTAATGGTGCTGATCAACATAATGGCTGTGATAGCAGTGCTCCGGGTGTGGAGATGGCGCCTGCGCAGTCTGGAGGTCCCATAATCCCAAGCACCGGACCACGTGACCGGAACACACAGGAACAAGGTCTGGCGTTACCAATGTCATGAGGATGCAGCAAGTCAGGACATAGGGACACGGAACACGCATACGCTCCACCAGGATCACAGTATCCAAAACAATAGGGTGGAAATCATCACAACAAATCCATTGCAGCATGCGCTCGAAATGTTGCCTTTTAGGCTCATGGAGATGGAAGCTTTCTGCAACCTGAAGGCGGCAGCCATCCCTCGGTACTCGGTCCCCAGCCGCTACTATTTCTGCCAGAGTGCCGTCCCCGCATTACACAAGCACGTGTCACACAACATTAGTCGTACCCTCAACAATGCAGTTACTGGGAAAGTCCACCTAACCACCGACATGTGGACAAGTGCTTGTGGGTAGGGATGATACATTTCACAGACAGCACACTGGATTAACATCGTGGAAGCCAGGACCCAGTCGGGTATTTGAAAAAACAATGGTAAGATAGCATATAACAATAAGCAAATAAATTAGCAGGTGTAGCAATCATATCAGTATTCCATGGCCTCTGCACAGGAACCCTGCAAAACACTTCCTAGTTCCTACCTGATAGCATCCATAACTCCTCTTTTTCACACCTGGATTGGGATATCCGCTGCCATTCTTCCTTGCAGATCCACTCCAGTTTCATCAGGTTGGATGGTGGACGTTGGTGGACAGACATTTTCAGGTCTCTTCAGAGATGCTCAATTGGGTTTAGGTCAGGGCTCTGGTTGGGCCTGTCAAGAATGGTCAGAGTTGTTCTGAAGCCACTCCTTTGTTATTTTAGCTGTGTGCTTAAGGTCATTGTTGGAAGGTGAACCTTCGGCCATGTCTGAAGTTCAGAGCACTCTGGAAGAGGTTTTCATTCAGGATATAGAGATACTTGGCCGCATTCATGTTTCCTTTAATTGCAACCAATCATTCTGTCCCTACAGCTGAAAAACACCCCCATAGCATTACGCTGTCACCACCATTTTTCACTGTTAGTATTGTATTTGGCAACAGATGAACAATGCCTGATTTTCTCCACACATACCACTTAGAATTATCATCAAAAAGTTCTATCTTCATCTCATCAGACCAGAGCATCTAATTTCTCATAGTCTGGGAGTCTGTCATGTGTTTTTTAGCAAACTCTATGCGGGCTTTCATATGTCTGGATCTGAGGAGAGGCTTCCATTGGGCCACTCTGCCATGAAGGCCCGACTGGTGGTGGGCTGTAGTGATTGTTGACTTTGTGGAACTTTCTCCCATCTCCTTACTGCATCTGTGGAGTTCAGCCACAGTGATCTCTCAACATGACTCTTCCACGATTGCTCAGTTTGGCTGAATGGCCAAGTCTAGGAAGACTTCTGGTGGTCCCAAACTTCTTCCATTTAAGGATTATGGAGGTCACTGTTCTCTTAGGTACCTTGAGTACTGCAGAAATTCTTTTGTAACCTTGGCCAGATGTGTGCCTTGCCACAATTCTGTCTCTGAGCTCCTTGGCCAGTTCCTTTGATCTCATGATTCTCATTTGGTCTGACATCCACTGTGAGCTGTGAGGTCTTATATAGACAAGTTTGTGCCTTTACAAATCAAGTCCTTTCAGATTAATTAAACACAGCTGGACACTAATGAAAGAGAAGAACCATCTAAAGGAGGAGCACAAGGAAATGGACAGCATGTGACTTAAATATGAGTGTCTGAGCAAAGAGTATGAATTCTTATGACCATGTGATATTTCAGGTTTTTTTTTTCTTTTAAATTTGCAAAAAATTCTGCATTTCTGTTTTTTTTTCAGTCAAGATGGCGTGCAGAGTGTACATTAATGAGAAAAAAATGAACTTTTGTGAATTTACCAAATTACTACAATGAAGCAAGGAGTGAAAAATTTAAAGGAATCTGAATACTTTCTGTACCCACTGTACCAGGACAGTAATGGTATAGACTGTCAGTAGAGACAGAAATTTAGGGGTTTAAATAGCTGACTGCTCCACCCAGAGATCTCAGGAAAGAGAGATCAAAACCTAAACTAAAAATAACCCCATAGCTCCCTTAAAAAGCAGCAACAAAAATCTCAGGGTAAAAACAGGACTGTTGCTGTCACAGGTCACATGCTCTGCTACCCAGTGGCCAAAGCACAAACATAGGAGGAACCAGTCATCATAGATGTCACACATAAATCCTTTTATATCTGGTGCAAAGCAAAAATAGCATATTAAAAGTTGTTTTTTTTTTTTAATTGTGCTAGTGTAATAGTATAAAGATGATTTACCAAGTCAGAATCTAGTCAATTTGACATCAAAGAATGAAGCTTAAATTGTGATTTACATCTTTCTTAATATGTTTGTTTTTGTAAAGACATACATTGAATTCTCATCACAGAGTAAATAAAATGCGGCTTATTGAAACAGAAAGTTGTTTTTCTTCACTCTTGATTCTGTCTATTACCAATTTTAATGAAACAGTTATTACTAAGTGATATATTGTAAAATGAATATAAGTTAATTTATATTTCTGTTATTTTACTATATAAATACTCTCAGGTAATTTAATATTCTAGTTGAGGAAATAATTGACGTGCACAAAGTGAAGAAAATGCACAAAAAATGTTATAGTAAAAAATTGTCGTTTTTTTAGGAAAAAGTAATATGTACATTTGTTATTCTATGTCATTTTTGGCCCCATGACATTTTTAAGAACATAACATGGGAACTTAGCATGCCAATTATTTTAGTAAATCCCCTTAGGGATTTTTAGAATCAGTATTTTATTATTTGCATTATCCTCTTACTTGCTGTTATACTTAAAGAATACCTGTCAGAATATTTAAACTAGTAATATAATTGGTGCAGATTCTGTTTACGTATTATTTTAAAATTTATAATACATTTTTAAGAAACAGTATATAGAGATGAACGAGCACTAAAATGCTCGGGTACTCGTTGCTCAAACCAAGCAATTCCTAATGCTCAAATGCTCATAATGAGTATAATCTAAGTCAATGGGAAATCCAAGCCTTTTTCAAGCAGACCCTACAAAGAGGTTTGGGGGCAGTGAAAATGATGAAATGGATGGAAAAAGTGCTGAACGGAAGGAGAATAGGATGGGGAAGACCCCTGGATGCACCTCTGACTCCCAGATCGCTGCTGAGAACAATGGTGTTACACTTTTACTCCACTTTAAAGACTGACAATAAAACATTCCAAATCGGCAAAAAATTTTTTTTTACAGGGGAAAAAAACATTAAGGCTGTGTGCCCATGTAGCGATTTTTAAGCGTTTTTGCCGCGATTTTCGGCGCGAAAACGCTGCGAAAACTTTTAAAAATCGTGTACAGAACGCCCCCCATGCATTCCTATGGCATTCCGCACATGCTGTGCTAATGCTGCGCTTTTTTCCGCGGAGGAATCGCATCACGGAAAAAATCGCAGCATGCTCATTCTTTTGTGCGGAATCGCAAAGAATTGCCACGATTCCGCACCCATAGGAATTCATGAGAATCGCTTACTTCCCGCATGTGGCTATGCCCACCATGCGGGAAGTTAAGCGTCTCATGTGCGGTTGGTACCAACGGTGTGGAGGAGAGGAGACTGTCCTCCAGGCCCTGGGTACCATACCCCTGTAAAAAAAAAAAAGAATAAAAAATAAAAAATCGGGGTATATTTACCTTCCGATGTCTCACGCTGCATTCCCGGCCTAGCGTTCCCAGTAATGCCTTGCGGCAAGGCCCTGTAATGACGTAGTCTCGCGTGACTCTAGCGGTCTCACGAGATCGCTATAGCAACGCGAGACTACGTCATCACAGGTCTCGCAAGGCATTACTGGGAACGCTGAGGCCCGGGATGGCAGCGCGGGACGCCGGAAGGTAAATATACCCCGATTTTTTTATTTTTTTTAGCATTTTAACATTCTATCTTTTACTATTGAGGCCGCATAGGCGGCCTCAATAGTAAAAACCTGGTCACACTTGTCAATCACTATGTTTGACGAGTGTGACCAACCTGTCAATCACTTTCCAAGCGATGCTTCAAATCGCTTGGAAAGTGCTTGAATATCGCACATGAAAATAGCGGCAAAATCGCGATCATAATCACGGTAAAATCGCAGTGAAATCGTGCGGGAAAAAAAAACGCGATTTCTGGGAAGGAGTCCAGTTTTTAGTGAGCGTTTTAAAACGCTACGTGGGCACATAGCCTAAGAAACATTTTTTCCTCTATATAATGACTTGTATATAAGGTAAAATTTAAAAAGAATTTAAAAAATAAATAGTTTCAGTAAAGCAAAATTTAATTTTTTATAAAAAAAAAATTGGAAGTTTCAGCGTACCTTAACCAGAATCTCTGTGAAATCTCGGTAGGTTTTCAGAAACCTCTGAACTACCTAGTTGAACACATGTGCCAAGATTGGTACATGTATGAGCTGGTCAAGCTTCACAGCCACCAAGTTACACCCATTATCACACACAACCATGCCGGATTGGAGGTTCAGCTCCAAAAAACACAGATCTGTCTCGTCTGATATTCCTTTATGTTACGCTGCTGCGATGTACAGTTTGTCTCCAAGACAAATTAGCTTCAGCAGAGCCCGTTGCCGCTTCGCTGAAACAGTGCTACAGAGCTTCCAGCTGATGTGGACAACTTGTTTTGAGATAGCATATTGGAAAAGGAGGATGGAGAGGAGCAGGAGGGGTTGCAGGCACTGGTGTAGGAGGTAAAGGAAACCCTGATAGAAGTAGGAGCAGAAATCCTTGATGCCGGTAGAACATGTGCCATGCCAGGGTTGTACTCAGCCCCTGCTTCTACAATGTTCACCCAGAGTGCCATCAGGAAAATGTAGCATCCCTGGCAACAAGTGCTTGACACGTGTCAGTTGTTAAGTGGACAATCACAGTAACCAAGTTGGTAAGGGCACAGGTGATGTCTCTGGACACGTGCTGGTACAAGGCGGGGACGCCACATTTGGGGGAAATAGTGGGGACCGAGTACTGAGGCACCAAATTTCTACACCTGTACCAGACCAAAATTTATTTTTATTTGAAAGAGACAAAATTTCACACAAACCAAGTTCTAGAGTTTACTGTATATGAGAATAGTTATTTTTGAAACACCCAAATTTCTACAAAGGTAGAAGGACAATTTTTGGTTTATTAGAAAGAGATAAAATTTCACACAAAGCAAGACAATTGCCCTGCAAACAAATATGGATATGAAAATGACTATTTCTTTCACTATATCAATAATAGTAAAATAGGAAGTACATGAATAACATAAACATTTTAACAATGCCCTCATAAAGACTGAGGCTTGCTACTTCCAGTGCAGTTAAAAATTTCAACCTCAGAGCATATGCTATAGAAACCCTACATTAAGAGCTTACACATTTCACACATAGATCATGGGGCGGAGTAACCCTACTTTAGCAGCTTACAAATTTCACTCACATAGCCTGTGGTTGACACATTTCTTCCACAGAAATTTTGCCCACACAACTTGTTTTCAAATTTCCCTGAGAAAGCTGATTAAAAATTTCACACCCAGACAATGGGGCACAGTGCCCCCACTGTTCAAACATGTTTGCTCCAGTACCGTATGCTGCAAATGCCGCAGATGAAAAGCTGGTAGTATGACCTTGGATCAAGATGGCGGTCTACAGCAAGGCTGGCTACCTGCAGTCAAGTGAAAAATGTAATTCCCATAGCATGTTGTTGACAAATTTCCCCCACAGCTCCAAAATTTCACCTCCAGTAGCGTACAAGAAGCCGCAGATATAAAAAAATGTAGTTTGATTCTGGATACAGCTGGCAGTCTGCCACAAGGCTTCATACTGCCAGTTCCAGCCCCTTTGACTTGGGATGCCTCTCAATGCTCTTGCCTTAGGGTTTCTGGGGCCCGAAGTGGCAACCACTCCTGAATACTTCAGCTATGGATAATGGATTTTACTTTGTTTCTATTTTCTTGTTTGTTCCAACTGGGGTTATGATTAAGAGGGGACCCACTGGATCATAAAATGAAGGAACTGAACGCACTCTCACTCATCCAATCTCAACCACCCACAGGGTTGCAGAGTACACACATGTAACGGAGAATCAGGTTTCTATTCCAGAGATGTAACCTGATAACTGTGTGCCACATCCAAGACAGGCAGCAGTCATGCAAATAAACCACTTTTCAAGAGTCAGCAGCTGATATTGCTAGACAGAATAGTCATCCATGATAACTTAGAGGCTCTGCAATTAAATCCTTTAATGGGCTATAGGCACAGCCACAAGGGTAAAAGTAAAATTTATTTTTAGGCACACTATTTGCACTACTCCCACAGATATGGAAAAAACCTAAGGATATGAACTGAGATATAATCTGGAGTGCATGCAGCATGTAAGCGCATGTAGGAACAGAAAAAAATAATGATTAAATACCCTGCAGTAAATAAACAAAACAGCAATAGTACATGAAAATAATATAGGGCACTTAGTTAACATGTTTTTTAATTTAAAAAAATGCAAAAGCCAACCCACCACTTCAAAGACATTGCAGCATATCTGCTCAGAAGATGCGTTCCCTCTCTCTGCCCACAATGTTGATACCAGTGTTGAGCGACTTTTGTTTTTTTAGGATCGAGTTTCGTTTCATGAAACCCGACTTTTCCAAAAGTCGGGTCGAGCAAAATCGGCCGACTATAGGGAAAAGTCGGGGTCGTTCCGAAACACGAAACCCAATGTAAGTCAATGGAGAATTAAAGTCGGCAGTGAGAGGAGGACAGGAAACACACCTACAGTGCCCATTTGAATGCCAAAAGCATAAATTCTTGTTACTGAAGCTTGTCAACCTTAATTAACTTCATAATACTAGTTACGCACTGAAAAATGGGGGTTATTTGGCTACAGTTGTGGGGGGGAGGGCTGGCTCCAGGTTTTCGTGGGCCCAGGGCCAAAGAGCGCCCCTTTAACACATACCACAACTCATGATGCTCCGATACGGCAGAGAAATAGCAGTATAGTACAATGAAAAATACTTCACTTCTTACATCTCATGACTGATATCCATTTTAAATTCTCCAATACCTCCAAAAACAGACAGTATATAACTCCATACAGTATTATGGCCAGCGCTTAGTGCGCTATACAGAGTAATGAGGCCCATATATTTCTCCATACGGAATCATTATTCCCATATAATGTTTCAAACCGTATATGATGAGCTCCACATAATGCTACAGTATATTTTGGTCCCAATGGATGAAGCTCCACTGCCTTATGGGCCCAAATAATGCTCCATATATAATGGGCCCCATTTCTACTGCTCTAGTGTATAATGGGCCCTGTAAATGCTGCTCCAGTGTGTGATGTCCACCTTTGGAATGCTCCAGTGTATGGTGGGCCCCATATATCATTCACCAGAGTAGAGTGCTCCCCAAAAATTGCTGTCCCAACATTGAAAACAATTACATAAGTCTCCTTGCTAGGGAATCCCTGCACTACTCTGAACTCCTTGTCGTCCCCATCTTCCATCTCACAGCACTTGGCTGTTTAGGCCCTCCCACCGGCAAAGACACTTTTGCGTACTATGCGGTGCCCTGTGCCAGTGCCATCGCCCATGAGTATGCCCCCCCACCTCCCACCTGCTCAAGGAACCTGCAATTTCATCTGCACCTTCCTCTTTGTCACCGTGTAAGGTGGTATAGTATGTGGGAAGGGGAACCTGAGTTTCCTCTGGGTCAGATTCTGGCTGTGTAGAGTGCGAGGGGAATGTAGTGGTCTGGGTCAATGTACCAGCAGCATCATCCAGCAGTGGCAGGGCCTCAGTGCACTTGTTTCGTCCCCAAGAGTACGGTCGCCACTGTGGCATTGCCTTCCTCCTAGGGAGTGTGTTGTCAAGCTTGGGAGCAACGAAGGATCTCTCTAGCAGTGAAACCAACACACAACACATTTCCCACTCCAGGCCAGCAGGGAGACCTCTGAACCTGACTGCTGAGGAGCTGCTTTCTGTGGTCGGGAGGAGGTAAGTTAGTGCATTCTGTGCAGGGAAGGGGAAGTGTGTGGACGTGAGAAGGGGAGCTGGAGGATGAGCAGAGTTAAGGCTCACTCCTAGCTGGAGCGCATGGTCCGGATTCCGGTCTCCGAGTTTGTAGGGACACTGACATTCCTGCAGCAGAAACCGGGGGAAGTAGCAGCTATAAATGCTCTGTACCCAACTAAGGCTTGGAGGCCCCAGCATCGACGTGTGCGAGGCAGAAGGAAAAGGCTACAGCTGTCTGCCATACAAGTAAAGTCTGAGGAACATCTGCTAGACAGGAGGCGTTTCAGTGAACCACGGTCCTGTGAGTGCTTCCCCCACAAGCGCTAGAAAGGAGACGTTCAGGAAGGTACATGTTGGCGGAGTGTTGGAAGGGAGCTTTCCATTCTGGTCCCGGAGGTTGGCAGAGGTCCTGACCCGGAGGACACAGCACGGAAACAGGCATCTGTGTTACCTGCAGACTGTGAGTAAAGCTTTGGAACTGCACGCTCTGGTGTCCTACAGTTATTCCAGCACCGCTACATCTGGGTACCAGCACCTACACCGCCTGTGCCTTTCCCCCATCACTACACCTACACTTCCCTGGGACTCCAGCTCCACCTGTGGGGAGCTTCACCATCTTTCCTGCACAACACCATCAGTCCCAGAGGATCTGCATGCAGCGTCGGCCTAACATCTATGTTGCCGAACACCACAGGTGGCGTCAAACTATCTATATAAACTCTTTACCATTATACCACGCCATTTACATGGGCGCCCAGGGCCTCCGTCCGGGTCACCGCTGCTGTGACACATCCCACTGACACCGGCCCGGTACCGAGTACCCCACAGCCCTGGGAGGGCGACCCATATGCCGACTGCTGATCGGGCGGCGTTATTCCCACGAACCTCCAAACAGCGTCCCTGAAGGCAAAGTTTTTGGTTTCCGGGGGCAGTATGATTGCAAAGCTGAACCTTAAAGGAATGTCCAAAAGGGCACCACCAGGAGTGGAGCCTGTGGCTTAATTGGACTGCACCCAGGAAACCACTACCATACAAGCTACAGAAAAGATGGACAGATTGCAAGCTTTGTCGATTCTGTGTGTGGTGTGGTATGTCCGTTTGTAGTTGTGCTAGCGATTTCTCAGCTTTATTCCGTTAACGACCGAGACTCCGGCATGGCCCCGCGGTACGCGTCAAGCTTACTAGAGGGATTCGCGAGGCTGTGGCACGTGAGATCGAGCAATAACAGGTCTAGCATTCCAGTACATGTCCGGGGCTGCATGCACGCTACACTGAAAGGACCAGCTTTTGTCGCTTACAGGTGCAGATAACCTGCTGAACTCCGTTAGTGATGGGGATCTGGGATTCAGATTATTCCCCGCGAACGATGATTTCCCAGTAAGTTCAGGTCAACCGCAATTCCGGAGTTAGGCCTAACCGTCATTCCTGAAAAAATTACGTGTCCAAACCACAGGTGCTGTAGCTTGCTTAACAGCTCGGCAGCCGTTCTCAGGCCCAGTATGGATTCAACAACATTGTAGAAAGTTGATAAAGGGTACAGTTTCACCGGATAACACGTATATATGTAGCCTAGTTTACACATTAAAAATATGTGTCTATAGATCAGGAGGCAGACTCAGATGTTCTCAGGCCCAGTATGGATTTGACCAGATTGTACAAAGTTGAGAAAGGGTACTTTATCACTGGATAGCAGGTATATATAGCATAGTTTAAACATGTACAATCTCCGTGTTCTCAGTATGGATTACACAGCAATCTAAAACGTGGAAAAAAGGAAATGCATTTGAGGCGTACACAACTATATACTTTTGGTGTTATTTTTAAATCTTCATATATATTTCTGTCTCAGTAATACAGTCCAGCCTCTCCGCAATAGGAAATGAGATGCATACAATTAGTGACATAAAGGCTATTGATTGCAGAAATCTAGGAATTATTATTCACGGGAAAAACTTCCGTCACAATTCTCATAGGCGATGCTGACCCTCAATTAATTTGTGTGTTGAGACAGTGAAAACATTTTTTTGTGAATAAAGTCCTGCTGTATAGCACTTCCGTTGATTCCATCACTGTTACTCATCTCAATCCAATTTTTATCACAGGGAGCGATGTAAACATGGTGCTCACTGGCTATCATGATCTGTCACGTAACTTTGGAGTGCAAAAGACAGAAGCCACAGGCCGTAGGCGATTCTACTTGATTGGCATGAGAGGGCACATTTTGAAATGTGCGCCGGAATGTCACACGTTTGTGAGTAGGAAAACTATGAAAGCTGATGATAAACCACCACTGCATGTAATTGTGAGTCGACGTCCATAAGAAATGGAAGCCATTGATCATCTGGAGCTAGAGCCCGGCCAGCAGGACAGGGCATAGCTACATCTTAACCATCATCTTTCAGTTCAATCAATTTGTAGTGGCAGTCAGAGTGAAGGATTTGACAGCCCAAACTACACAGCGGAGGAGCAGGGAGAGGTAAACATTGCAAATGCTGGGGCCCTGCCCAAGCAAGGGGGGCACACTCGTGGGCGTTGGTACTGGCACTGGGCCCCTCATAGTACGGCGGTGTGTTTGACGGCGGTTGTGCACCACCACTGTCAGAGACACTTGATTGCACTATGAGGGACCCTATGCCAGTGCCCGCACCCAAGAGTCGGCCTACACACCTGTCCAGGGCAACGGCACTCGCACGGTTTTGTGCGCTAGGTGGTGACCCCGGCCATGGGGGGGGCCGCCCACTTAGGGAGGTTTACAAAGTGGCATATGTAGATGTGGGTCATTCAGCTGCTGCAAAAGGCGAAATAGGTCAAGTTCGCGGAATAGGAGGAGGACCAAAGCAAGCCATTTTTCTGGCAACCTATGTGTCATCAAGGGAAGGTGGGACAAAATCCTTGGAAACCCATGCATGGTTCATTTTAATGAAGGTTAGATCATCCACATTTTGGGTTGACAGACGGGTCCTTTTTTCTGTCAGGATTGATCCAGCTGCACTGAAGACTGTCAGGAACACCGCACTGTACTTGCTCACTGAGCCAGTGCGCGTGTCCTGAGTGTCAGCGCCGGCGTGCTGCCTCCGCTGAGCAGTGACTCACCCGCAATGTAGGGGTACCGGGGTCAGGTACAGCCAGAAAGTACCGATGCACAGGACCTGTGGATGCTGAAGTTTAGGAAGCCAGCATAGGACCTATGGTCATGTGAATGGTCATGTGACTGCAAGGGTGCGGGGCTTAGCGTCCTGCACACAGAGAAGGAAGAGAACTCAGAGTCCAAGCAAAGCAAAGGTTATGCACAGTACAGACCAGCGAGGTACAGGAGAGATAAACAGATGGGAGGTCAGACAAAGCCAAAGGTCATACACAGGATCACAGTACAGTACCAGGGAGGAGACAGAGCGGATAATCAGGGCCAAGCAGAGATCAAAACCAAACAGACATATAAGGTACCAGGCAGAATCCAAAGCGATATCCAGGGAACAGACCGAGTCATACACAGAGAATCAAGTAACCAGAACACAGCACAAACACACTCAGGGGTCACCACACAATGCCAAGGGCGAAAGTATAACTGACAGGGATGGGAGCGTCCTGAGGCTATAAGAAGCCTCCCCCAGAACCAGGGAGAGGCCACAATCATAGCCCCAGGTGTGCAGGTAAGCCTGCACCGGGATCACAACCTTTAACCCCAGAAATGCCAGTCATCAGCACTGGTTCCAAACATTAACCCCACGTGTGCAAGTCAAACCCGCACTGAGATCATGACAGTACCCCCCTCTCAACGGGGGGCCTCTGGACCCCCAGGCTTGCCCGGGTACTTAGCATGGAAAGCCCGCACCAGGCGATCAGCATGCATCAACCGGGCTGGTACCCAGGACCTGTCCTCCGGTCCATACCCCTTCCAATGAACCAGGTACTGTACCGACCGCCGTACCAACCTGGAATCTACGATATGACCAACCTCGTACTCCACCTGCCCCTCGACCAAAACCGGAGTCTCCCCGTACTGCTTCAAAAGGTTTCAGTAGAGATTTGTGGAAGACGTTAGGGATCTTGAAAGAGGGTGGAAGGCACAGCCTATACGCCACTGGATTGATTTTTTCCACAATCTTGTACGGGCCAATGAATTTGGGTCCCAACTTGGCTGACGGAATCTTTAACTTAATGTTTCGCGTGGAGAGCCAAACTTTCTCTCCCACCCGAAACATGGGACCAGGTGTTCGTTTCCTGTCCGCGAAAAACTTATACCTGCCTTGAGACCTAGATATACGCCGCTGGACTTCTGCCCATGTATCCTTTAACCGCTGAACAGAATCCTCAGCCCCGGGACACCCCGAATCCAGACGAGAAAACTCACCAAAATGAGGACTGAACCCATAGTTAATCAAGAAAGGGGACCTACCAGTGGATTGACTCACCCGACTATTGAAGGCAAATTCAGCCAATGGCAGTGCATCGCACCAGTCATTCTGTCTAGCAGAGGTTAGACACCTGAGGATCTGTTCCAGGGACTGGTTAGTGCGCTCCGTCTGCCCATTGCTCTCAGGATGGTATGCAGACGAAAAGGACAGAGACATACCTAATTTTTTGCAGAAAGCACGCCAAAACTTAGCCACAAACTGCACACCACGATCAGACACCACATTCAGGGGTACCCCATGCAACCGGATCACATGCTGCACAAACAACCTGGACAACGTCTCAGCTGACGGTAGTGCGGACAGGGGTACGAAATGAGCCTGCTTAGAAAACCTGTCCACCACTACCCATACCACTGTATTACCCTTAGATGGAGGGAGATTGGTAACAAAATCCATGAATAAATGAGTCCATGGCCTTTCGGGCACTGCCAAGGGTATCAGCTCCCCTGCCGGCCGGCTATGAGAGCTTTTAGAACGAGCGCAGACCCCACAACCAGCAATGAATTTTTTTATGTCCGAACCAAGGGTAGGCCACCAAAAAAACCTAGCCACCGCCAGACGTGTGGCTGAAATACCAGGGTGAGCACTCAGCTTGGATTCATGGAACTCCTGCAAGAGTTTCAGGCGAAGTTGCTCTGGGACAAACAACTTCCCCTCCGGCTTGGCCGCCGAGGCCTGCGACTGGGCCCCCAGAATCTCCCGTTCCAATTCAGATGA
Organism: Dendrobates tinctorius; assembly: GCF_039654945.1. Lineage (NCBI taxonomy): Eukaryota > Metazoa > Chordata > Amphibia > Anura > Dendrobatidae > Dendrobates > Dendrobates tinctorius. Next base: position 23,202,887 of record NW_027361832.1, read on the forward strand.
GACCTCTGCTATCACAACCCCAGGGTGAAGAATGGAGGACGGTGGCTCAGGGGGCGACACCGGCTGAAAACTGCATGATAAGGCGTCAGCCTTGACATTCTTAGACCCTGGACGAAATGTAATCGTAAACTGAAAATGGGAAAAAAAAAGTGACCAACGGGCCTGTCTGGGCGTTAGTCTTTTAGCAGCCTCAATGTACGACAGATTTTTGTGATCCGTGATCACCGTAACCGGGTGACTGGCCCCCTCCAAAAAGTGCCTCCATACTTCAAACGCCAATTTGACCGCAAGAAGCTCTCTATTGCCTACGTCGTAATTTCTTTCCGCAGCAGAGAACTTCTTGGAAAAGAAAGCACATGGCCTGAGGTTGGTTAGAGTGGCAGGCCCTTGGGACAACACCGCCCCCACCCCCACCTCAGAGGCGTCCACTTCCACGACAAATGGTTTGGACGGATCTGGCTGCACTAACACAGGAGCAGACATAAAACATTTTTTCAGCGTTGCAAAGGCCTCTTTTGCGAGCGAGGACCAATTTCTCACATCCGCATCTTTGCATGTTAGATCCGTGAGAGGTTTGATCACTTGCGAAAATCCCCGGATAAATTTGCGGTAATAATTGGCAAACCCCAAGAAGCGCTGAAGACCCTTAAGATCTCGGGGTTGCACCCAATCCGCAATGGCCTGCACCTTCTTGGGGTCCATGCGAAAACCCTCACTGGATACAATTAACCCCAAAAAGGACAACTCTTGTACACAGAATACACATTTCTCCAATTTGGCATACAAATGATTTTCTCTAAGCCTTTGGAGCACAGTTCGTACATGTTCCAAATGAGAATACTTGTCGGGGGAATATATCAAAATATCATCTAAGTAGATAACGACAAAATGACCAATGAGATCCGAGAATACCACGTTGATGAAATTCTGAAATATGGCAGGGGCGTTGGTAAGACCAAACGGCATGACTAAATTTTCAAATAGTCCCTCGGTTGTGAGGAACGCGGTTTTCCATTCATCCCCCTCCCGGACCCTTATCAAATTATATGCCCCCGAAGGTCAAGTTTAGAAAACCACTTTGCCCCTGATAGCTGGTTACATAAATCGGGAATCAACGGAAGGGGGTACGTATTCCGTACAGTAATTTGATTAAGCTCCCGGAAGTCGAGACAGGGACGTAACCCGCCATCTTTTTTCTTTACAAAAAAGAAACCTGCCGCTACAGGTGAGACTGAAGGACATATGTGTCCTTTGCGCAGACTTTCAGTAATGTACTCCTTCATAGCCAAGCGCTCAGGACCAGACAAATTAAACAGATGGGCTTTGGGTAATTTAGCCCCCGGGACCAGCTCAATAGCGCAGTCAAAGGGTCTATGTGGCGGTAACGTCTCGGCCTCGCTTTCGGAGAATACATCTTCGAAGTCCTTCAGGCATTCCGGAATACCTTCCAGCTCGACAGATGATACAGACACAGATTTAACTGGTTCAACCAGCAGTGCGGATTTATCACATAGCTCAAAATCATTAAACCCCCATTGAACAATCTCCCCTGTTTTCCAGTTAATAACTGGGTTATGGCGTTGTAACCAGGGCATGCCCAACACCAACCCTGCAGGTAGATTGTCCAGCACAAAACAACTTATGTTTTCCACATGAATAGCGCCCACTCTGAGCGAAAACACATCAGACATAAAGCGAATTCCCTCCTTAGTGAGGGGAGATGAGTCAATGGCCATCACCTTGATCGGAACCTTGAGCCTAACTGTCCCTATCTTGCAGTGTGTGACCAATTGGGAGTCAATGATGTTAATAGATGATCCGCAGTCGACGAAGGCTGTAGAGGAAAAAGAACTACCGTCCACAAATAGTTCCACAGGTAGTAATACTTTAGAAAACGAGGAAAATGGTACCTGAGGGTCTGAGCAGCCTCCCCGTTGACTACCCAGACCTAGTCGTTTCCCGCCGACCGGGTTTGAAGACGGGCAATTTGGGCACTCCCTTTTCCAATGTCCCGTTTTACCGCAGTAAAAGCATAACTGCTTGTCCTTCCGGCGTTTCCTCTCCGTATCCTTCAGGGAGAGGGCGCCTACATCCATGGGCTCAGGGGCAGTCTCTTTTCCACTGGGGAATAATGGAGTATCCACCTGCATCACCCCTCTGGCCCGCAGCCTGCGGTCCATCCGGACGGCCTGGGTCATGGCGTCCTCGAGAGAGTTAGGTGGGGGATGTAACGCCAAGGCATCCTGCAGCCGCTCGGACAAGCCTCTGCGAAAGAGTCCTCGGAGTGCGGCGTCGCTCCAAGAGACCTCTGCCGCCCAGCGGCGGAACTCAGAACAAAACCACTCAGCTGAATGTTTCCCCTGACAGACACTCATCAACATATCCTCTGCCAATCGCACTCGGTCAGGTTCATCATAAATGTGCCCGAGGGCCTCAAAGAATGCGTTCACTGACATACGTTCAGGAGCAGAGGAAGACAGAGAGAAAGCCCATGCTTGCGGAGCCCCCCGAAGTAGGGAAATAATGACCCCCACCCTCTGGAACTCATCCCCGGAGGAGCGGGGCCTTAGAGAAAAAAAAAGCTTGCATCCTTCTCTGAAAGACCTGAACTCCTTTTTGTCCCCTGAGAAAAAGTCTGGCAATTTGACCGGAGATTCGGGGGATGCTAATGACACATCCCTACCCCCAGAACTAGAAGCCCCTGCATCGACAGCCTCCTGCACAGTAACTACCAACTGTTGCTGGGTCTGGGCCATCGTGCGTTGTTCCACATTGAGCTTATGGAACATTTGGGTCAGGTGCTTGACCTGATCAGACAAGGCTTGTATGGGATCCATGAGGATAACACACACTTTTTTTTTTTTTTTTCTGAAGAAAAAAAAAAAAAAACTGAAATGGTCAGTTATAATGTCAGGAACACCGCACTGTACTTGCTCACTGAGCCAGTGCACGTGTCCTGAGTGTCAGCGCCGGCGTGCAGCCTCCGCTGAGCAGTGACTCACCCGCAATGTAGGGGTACCGGGGTCAGGTACAGCCAGAAAGTACCGATGCACAGGACCTGTGGATGCTGAAGTTTAGGAAGCCAGCATAGGACCTATGGTCATGTGAATGGTCATGTGACTGCAAGGGGGCGGGGCTTAGCGTCCTGCACACAGAGAAGGAAGAGAACTCAGAGTCCAAGCAAAGCAAAGGTTATGCACAGTACAGACCAGCGAGGTACAGGAGAGATAAACAGATGGGAGGTCAGACAAAGCCAAAGGTCATACACAGGATCACAGTACAGTACCAGGGAGGAGACAGAGCGGATAATCAGGGCCAAGCAGAGATCAAAACCAAACAGACATATAAGGTACCAGGCAGAATCCAAAGCGATATCCAGGGAACAGACCGAGTCATACACAGAGAATCAAGTAACCAGAACACAGCACAAACACACTCAGGGGTCACCACACAATGCCAAGGGCGAAAGTATAACTGACAGGGATGGGAGCGTCCTGAGGCTATAAGAAGCCTCCCCCAGAACCAGGGAGAGGCCACAATCATAGCCCCAGGTGTGCAGGTAAGCCTGCACCGGGATCACAACCTTTAACCCCAGAAATGCCAGTCATCAGCACTGGTTCCAAACATTAACCCCACGTGTGCAAGTCAAACCCGCACTGAGATCATGACAAGACTCTTTCCGATAGCACACTTGCAGCTGGGCAAGCGAGCTCCTGTAAGGCATATTGTGCCAATTCAGGCCAGGTGTCCAGTTTAGCGGCCCAATAGTCAAAGGGGAACGACCTGTGCGGGAGAACATCGATATGGGAGGAAAAGTAGTTGTTAACCATAGTTGACAACTGCTGTCTCCTGTCACTTTCCATCGATGCAGTATTACCAGTTGTGTGAGCGGTCCGTGAAAAATCAGTCCACAACATTGTCATGAAACCCCTGTCTCCAACGCCACTTCTGCTGTGTGCACCACGAACACCTCTGCCAAGCTGCCCCCGGCCCGTACGGCTCGTGTGAGAACCATCACTGCTGCTGTGTGCTGGGAATGCCTCAACCAACCAGTTAACCAGAGTTGCTTGTTTATTAGCCAATATTAGGTCAAGGTTCTCCTGTGGCATGATGTTTTGTAATTTGCCTTTATAGCATGGATCCAGGATGCTGGCCAACCAGTAGTCGTCATCGTTCATCATTTTGGCAATGCGGGGGTCCCTTTTTAGGATCTGCAAGGCATAATCTGACATGTGGGACAATGTTCCCGGTGTCAATGATGCACTGCGAGTGCTGGTTGGAGGAGCACTTTCTGGCAAATCCACATCCCTCCAGTCACGCACAAACCCTGTACCAGACCTTGCCATGCCAACATTTTCACTTGCCCCATGAGATGCATCCTCCTCCCCTAAGTAATCATCCCCATCATCATCCTCCTCCTCCTCTTCTTCCTCCACCTCGTCCAGGAGAGGTCCCTGAGCAGACAATGGCTGAATGTCATCAAAGATTCCCTCCACCTCTTCCTCCTCGTCAGCATTGGCTGCAGACGCCTGCTCCTTAAGGTGCGTCAAAGTTTGCATGAGCAGACGCATAAGTGGGATCCTCATGAATAGAATGGCGTCGTCTGCGCTTACCAGCCGTGTGCATTCCTCAAAACACTGAAGGACTTTACAGAGGTCTTTCAGCTTCGACCACTGCACACCTGTCAACTCCATGTCTGCTCTCAAAGTGCCTGGCCGTGTATCCTCCCACAAATGCATTATGGCCTGCCTCTGCTCGCACAGCCGCTCAACCATGTGCAGGGTGGAGTTCCACCTTGTTGCAATGTCGATAATGAGGCGGTGGGTAGGAAGGTGGAGCAATCGCTGCAGCTTCTGCATACGAGTGGAGTGTACAGGCGACCGGCGGATGTGCGCGCACAGTCTTCGCACCTTCTGGAGCAGGGCTGTTAACTCCGGATAATTATTGAGGAAGCACTGCACCACCAGGTTCAAGGTGTGAGCCAAGCAAGGTATGTGGCTGAGTTTTGAAAGGGCTATGACTGCCACAAAATTACGGCCATTATCACTACCTACCATGCCTGCCTCAAGATGTACACTGCCCAGCCATGACTCAGTTTGTCGCCCAAACACATCATCTGCAACACAGCCTTCTGACGCTTTCCACTAGTTGCTCAATAGGGGGACACCTCGTGTGCAACAGTGGCAGCTGCAGATGGAGTGGACGTACGACTGCGCTCTGTGGACGAGCTTTCGCTTCTGGAGGAGGAGGAGGGTCGAACGCCTACAGCCAACTGTTTCCTATACCGTGGGCTAGGCAGCACAGTCCCACCACCGCTGTCCCCTGTGGACCCTGCATCCACCACATTAACCCAGTGCGCAGTGATGGACACGTAACGGCCCTGGCAATGCCGACTGGACCATGCATCAGTTGTGAGGTGCACCTTTCCTCTCACTGACTGCTTGAGTGCATGGACAATGCAGTCTTTCACATGATGGCGGAGGGCTGGGATGGCTTTGCGACAGAAGAAGTGGCGACTGGGTAGGTCATAGCGTGGTACTGCACAGGCCATGAGTTCGCGGAAAGCTGCGCTTTCCACCAACCGATAGGGCATCATCTCTAACGAGATTAGTTTGGCAATGTGGGTGTTCAAACCCAGTGTACGCGGATGAGAGACTGAGTACTTTCTTGACCTACTCATAGTGTCTGGGAGGGTGAGCTGGACTTGAGAGCTGCATATGGTGGAAGTAGCGGTGGACAGGGCGGACTGAGAGAGGGTTGATGATGGTGATGGAGTTGGTGTTCTTTCTGATGGCCTAGATTCAGTCTTTCGTTGATATAACAGTGGGATTCCCTGACTGCTGTGGCCTTGCAACGACACCTCAACATTTGCTGCTGTGCTAACCGGTGGGCTTACAGTGGGGGAAACAATGTAGCGTTGCTGACTACCTTCTTTGTGATCAGTTGCACATGTGGCACTTGAGGTTTGGTGTTGTGTCCACGCTTGCAAGTGCATGCCGGTTAAATGTCTAAGCATGCAACTGGTATTCAAATTTTTCAGATTTTTCCCTCGGCTAAAGGTCTTTGCGCACTTCTTACAGATAACCTTGGCCTGATCATGAGGATTTTGCTCAAAAAAGTGCCACACTGCACTCTTCCTACTTTGGCAGACATTTCGCGACCTAGTACGCTGTGATATTTTGACCCTCTGGACAAGCTGTCCAGCAACTCTTTTGATTTTTGGAACCTGTCTTTGGAGTGCTCCGGGCCTGCCAGATAACAGCTGTTGCGATGTCGATGTCTGCTGTGGATGCTCCTCCTACTCATCTGAGCTATTGGAAGCAGCACCCTCTTCCCCCAATGGATGCCAATCTGGGTCAACAGCTGGGTCATCCATCACCTCCGCTTCAATGTCATGTGCACCTTCCTCTGTGTCACCGTGTATGGTGGTACAGTATGCGGGAAGGGGCACCTGAGTCTCATCAGGGTCAGAATCTGGCTCATTACACTGCGAGGACAATGTAGTGCTCTGACTGGATGTACCAGCAGAATCATCTATCAGTGGCTGTGCATCAGTGCACTCCATGTCAGATTCATCTTGGCCTGGGTAATTCACCATTTCACTTGATAATCCAGGCATGGTATGTGAAAACAGCTCCATGGAGTAATCAGTAGTATGGCCTGCATCATCCTTCAATCTTGGTTGGGGTGAAGGACAAAAGGAAAGGTGTGGTTCATGAACATGAGCCTCCAATGACGACTCAGTGCTTTTATTTTTTACAACTTCAGAAGAGGAGGCGATAGAGCTGGAGGCTGAGTCAGCAATGTACGACAAAACTTTTTCCTGAAGCTCTGGCTTTAAAAGCGGTTTGCCAACTCCTAGAAAACTAAGCCTTAGAGGCCTTGTGGAGCCAGACGATGATGCAAGCTCAACACCTCCTGCATTCGGTCCTATTTTGCTTTTGCCACTACCATCAGATCCACCACCAACACCATCATTACCAGCTGCCAACCCCCGCCCAATTCCATGGCCTCTTCCACCAGCCTTCCTCATTTTTGGTAGAAATGTAGACAAAATCCAACAAACTATATAGTAATGTAAAACAAGGTACAATGTGTCTATAGGACAGGGGAGATTTTGAATTTCTGCACACACTTGTGGACACTGGACACTTTTGGATTGTGTGAGGCCCACTGAATATCACAGCGCTATGTCACAGGCTCGATGTCGCAGGTGTGAAAAATGTCACTAGAGGATAACGGAGATTTTGAATTTCTGCACACACTTGTGGACACTGGACACTTTTGGATTGTGTGAGGCCCACTGAATATCACAGCACTATGTCACAGGCTTGATGTTGCAGGTGTGAAAAATGTGACTAGAGGATAACGGAGATTTTGAATTTCTGCACACACTTGTGGACACTGGACACTTTTGGATTGTGTGAGGCCCAGTGAATATCACAGCGCTATGTCACAGGCAGAAATTGGCTAGTGTATGACAAACTACAAGGTGTATATAGAATTGGGTAGAATAGGAATCTCCCTAGAGTGTAGGTCTGTAAGAACGGAACAAGTCCTCGACTTATCCTTACAGAGCGACACACAGATAGCTTCACTGTGGCCGTGATAACAGCCGTTACACGGTACTGAGAGAGGAGCATGAACGTACATGGCTGTCCGGTGTACGTAAAATTGTCAAGCTCCGTGTTTTTTAAGTATACGGTCTGACACACGCTGTCTCTCTATAGTTTTGAATGTGATCAAACAGCAAATATATTTAACTGTTTGAAAACTAGACAAAACTAGAAGGTGCAGGTCTGTAAGAACGGAACATGTCCTCAACTTATCCTTACAGAGCGACACACAGATAGCTTCACTGTGGCCGTGATAACAGCCGTTACACGGTACTGAGAGAGGAACGTGCACGTACACGGCTGTCCGGTGTACGTAAAATTGTCAAGCTCCGTGTTTTTTAAGTATACGGACTGACACACGCTGTCTCTCTATAGTTTTGAATGTGATCAAACAGCAAATATATTTAACTGTTTGAAAGCTTGACAAAACTAGAAGGTGCAGGTCTGTAAGAACGGAACATGTCCTCAACTTATCCTTACAGAGTGACACACAGATAGCTTCACTGTGGCTGTGATAACAGCTGTTACACGGTACTGTGTGAGGAGTGTGCACCACTGTATGGTGTGAAAAAATGCACGCTCAGTACCTCACCAGGACAAAAAAAAAATTGGGATTGCTTTTAAAAAAGCAGTTTGCAGAGCAGTGGGTAAACAGCAATGCAGCTGTCAGGAAGCCTTAGAAGGCAGCCTAACAACCAACACCGCTGATCCAGCAAAATATAGCCTCCACTTGCACTGCACACACAGTGACTGGTGTGTTGTACAGGCAAAATCGCTAGCAGCAGAAGCAGTTTTTGGTGTCTTCTTCCCTGCCTAACGCTCTCCCTACAAAATCAGCAGCAGCAGCAGCTCTCCCTATTCTGAGATCAGCATGAGTAACATGGCGGTCGGCGTGCACACCTTTTTATACCCCCTGTGACGCCCACCAAAGCAAGCCAATCACTTGCATGCCCTTCTGAAAGATGGTGGTGACCCCTGCCTATGTCATCACATTGCCCACAGTGTCCGTGGATCCTGATTGGCTGAAAAAGAGCGCAAAACAAACTTTTGAAACGCGACTTTGGCGATTAAGTCGCCGACCTCATGGCCGACCTCATCCTAGGGTCGTGTTTCGTTTCATGAAACCCGACTTTGCCAAAAGTCGGCGACTTTTGACATTTTTCGACCCGTTTCGCTCAACTCTAGTTGATACTGATCGAGTGGAATGAACATTCAGTAATGCAGGAGGAGATAAATTCTGTGATGAATATGTCAGGCAGATAGCTTGCTTGATCCAATTGGCGATCGTATTATTAGCCGCCTTTTTGCCCTTATTCCGTCCTGAGAACTGAATAAGTAAGTTTTGGTCAATCATCCAATCTTCGGTTGGTTGGAGGTAGTAGGGAACCATTTGAACAAAAACACTATACTTTGGGAATTAGAAAAGTATTTGAGGTGAACATATAATCCCCTTAATCAATTTTAATTCACTAAATATTAAAAAACACATTCCCAGTTAAATTTGTTGGCAAACGTTACAATAAAGAAAAAAGACCTATTCTGAGATGCTGCACAACGCTGATATTCGGCCTATCTGATATCTGCCTGACTGTGGAGGTTGGCAACCTAAGAGACGATTTTGGCGCCTCCACTCATCGAGGACTATCTCTCGCTCCCCTATCAGTCCCTGATTCCACAGGTGGGAAAACAATGTCAAGATAGTGCTGAGATGAAGTATCAGAGTGCCCTAATTATAGTGCAGACAATCCCAAACAAAAAATATTCAGACGATAAAAGCTAAATAGATCCACATCATGAAACTTCAAGACCAACAATATGCCTAAAAGACATAATCAAAAACACACCAACAGTCCCCAGCTCAGGGGTATAACAAAAATGGGTGAAAAGATCCAAGAAGGTCACTTATCATGTGTGGAGACACCCCGACGCATTTCCCCTCCATAGCGGTTCATTAGGAGGTATAAACGATGCTGATGTTCATAATGTCTGATACCATGATATCAAATGCCTTGCAATTTGAACAAAAATAATGGCAAAGATAAATGTCCCAGCTGCCACGTTAAAGGGACTTTCTCATGCTCATAAATGGGTAAAATGCCAAGTGCTTGTAAAATTTTTCAATTTACTGCCTTTCTCAAAAATGGAAGGATTGTTAATACTATATTGTAATGCTCGTTGCCAGGGTTACCAGCTACCTCTGACATTGGTGGCTGGTCACCTAAGCAAGGAAAGCACACTTGCAGGCTCTTTTCTACAAAGCTTGTAAATGCTGATTTGAAGCTTAGCACTGTATTTGACCAGGTTTAGTCCCCCTATGCACCTCTGATTCTGCAGAGACAAACCTGCCTCTGCTATCAACATGAGAGAGTGCACAGTTTGAGACAGATTTCAGACCATTTTGTCAATCTTCAGGAGTCCACTGTCCAATGATATCATAACCCTTTCATAAACACAGGCAAATCTAGGTTTTCCTGCACCTAAGGCATCAATTCAGTTTGATGCCCCCTTAATATGCACAGCTAAAGTGGTTTGAGTATTCATTGTGTGGCTACTCATATGCGAGTTGCACACTTACAGTGAAACTTTTCTTCTTGATTGTTTTAATGTTCAGTGGAAAAACTCCAGCCCATACTTCATTGAGAGAAGTATATGAGTGCTTATGTGATGACCGCTAGAACCAACAAGCTGAGTTGAATCCTGACAGTGAGTAAATTACACACTTTTAGAATTTGGCATGCTACAGAATTAATGCTCCTCACATAAATAATATAGTAATTCTTAACTTGCTAGATGGTACAATTCCTTATTAATATAGCAAAGAACCACATTATTTGAAAAGTTGTAGATTGTTACATGTGATCAGGATCAGTACCAATAACAGTACAAGAATACAGCAACAGAACCACCATCAAAACAGAATAGATCACCAGACCCATCAACAGTACATAAATGCATCACCAGAACCATCCAGAGTACAGAAATACACAATCAGAACTATAATAATAATAATAATAATAAATTTTATTTCTATAGCGCCGACATATTCGGCAGCACTTTACATTTCAGAGGGGACTTATACAGACAATAGCCATTACAGCATAAAAATAATCACATAGATATAACAGATACCAAGAGGAATGAGGGCCCTGCTCGCAAGCTTACAATCTATGAGAAAAAAAAAGGTAGACACGAAAGGTGGATGGTAGCAGTTGCCCTGATTGTTTGGACCAGCCATAATGTTAAGTGTGTAACAGTACAGACACAGAGGGCTAATGGATGCATAAAGCATGTGGGAACATGATGCGGGGAACCTGGTTATGGTAAAACTTTTGGCTGTGCCACACAGGGATACATTAGGTTAATGTGTTGAGGCGATAGGCCAGTCTGAATAAATGCATTTTCAGGGCACGCTTAAAATTGTGGGGATTGGGGACTAATCGTATTGACCTGGGAAGTGCATTCCAAAGAATTGGCGCAGCACATGTAAAGTCTTGGAGACAGGAGTGGGAGGTTCTGATTATTGAGGATGCTAACCTCAGGTCATCAGCAGAACGGAGGGCGCGGGTAGGGTGGTATACTGAAACAAGGGAGGAGATGTAGGGTGGTGCTGAGCCATGGAGGGCTTTGTGGGTGAGGGTAATAATTTTATACTGAATTCTGGAGTGGATGGGTAGCCAGTGTAATGACTGGCACAAGGTAGAGGCATCGGTGTAATGATTGGTGAGGAATATGATCCTGGCTGCAGCATTCAAGACAGATTGGAGTGGGGAGAGTTTGGTAAGAGGGAGACCGATTAGAAGAGAGTTACAGTAGTCCAGACGAGAATGAATAACAGAAACAGTAAGAGTTTTTGCAGAGTCAAAAGTAAGAAAAGGTCGAATTCTAGAAATGTTTTTGAGGTGCAGATGACAAGAGCGAGCCAGTGATCAAATGTGGGGGCAAAGGAAAGCTCGGAGTCAAGTATGACCCCAAGACAGCGGGCATGTTGCTGGGGAGTAATAGTGGAACCACACACAGAAATGGCAATGTCGGGTATAGGTACATTAGTAGAGGGAGGAAACACAAGGAGTTCAGTCTTTGACAGGTTCAGTTTCAGATATCGTGAGGACATGATGTTAGACACAGCGTTTAGACAATCGCCAGTGTTTTCTAGAAAGGCTGGCGTGATGTCAGGAGAAGAAGCGTATAATTGAGTGTCATCAGCATAGAGATGGTACTGGAAACCAAATCTACTGATTGTTTGACCAATAGGGGCAGTGTTATGAATGAGTCACCGTAGGAGGCAAAAACAGAAATGCTAGCTAAGTCCAGAAAACCAGAGAGGTTGGCAGCTATCGGATTGCAGACCCCTGAACCTATCAGCACAACTAGCAGTAGCCGTGGGGGGTTCCTACGATGCCCTAGACCCCTCGATCACAGCCGGAGAACTATATAGCCTAAAGACAGAAAGGGAAATCTAAACTGCCCCAGAGCAGACCCGAAAGCAAAAGGCAGCCCCCCACATATAATGGCGGTGAAGCAAGAAGAAAGAACACAACACAGACAGAAAGATAGACTGAGCAAAGACGGGGCCCAAGCTAACTAGATAGGAAAGGACAGGAAGGCTGCTGTCTGCAATCCGTGAAAAACCCTATGAAAATAAGAGCCAACAGACTGACAGTGAAAAAGGCCTGACGCTAGGCTTCAAAAAGACTATGTCAGTACTCAGGAATATTCTGAAGACAGAGCAACAGGCAAAAGGAGATTCAGCTCACCCCAGCAGGGAATGGCAGAATCCAGAAAAGCAGGGCAAACAAAAACAAAACACAAATGCTAAAAGGCAAAGCAGAAAACTTAGCTTTAGAGGAGCAGGAATCAGACTGGTCTCAGAGAAGTCCACAGAGAAATCACCCACAGGGCAGAAGGGCGTCGGCAGCCTTATATCCAGTCCGTGACTCCACTCAGCCAGTCATCATCATTAGGCTCAGGTGCCTGATAATCAGGCTCATTACCTTCCTTTACTAGAATAGGGAGTTCACCAGATCTCAGTGACGAAGGGGAAAATGAACTCACAACAGGGCAGTGTACAAGGAGAAGAGGAGGGGGCCTAGAACCAATCCTTGAGGAACCCTAACAGTAAGGGGAAGGTGAGAGGAGGAGGAACTGGCAAAAGATACAGTAAAGGAGCAGTCAGAGAGAGAGGAGGAGAACCAGGAGAGAATGGTGTCCTTTAGGCCAATGGAATGGAGCATAGTGAGGAGGAGCTGATGATCCACAGTGACGAATGCTGCAGAGAGATCCAAGAGAATTAGCATGGAGTTATGACCATTTGATTTAGCTGTTAGTAGATCATTAGAGACTTTAGTGAGGGCAGTTTCAGTAGAGTGTAAAGAGCGGAAACCGGATTGGAGAGGGTCGAGAAGAGAGTTATCAAAGATATAGCGGATAAGACGGGAGTGGACCAGGCGTTCCAGGAGTTTAGAGATGAAGGGAAGATTAGAGACAGGTCTACAGTTAGCGGCACAGTTTTGGTCGAGGGATGGTTTTTTAAGTAGTGGATGTATGATGGCATGTTTAAATGAGGAGGGAAAGATACCAGAAGAGAGAGAGAGGTTAAATATTTTAATTAGGTGAGAGGAGACAGCAGGGGAAAGGGACTGGAGTAGATGTGATGGAAATGGGTCACTGGTGCAAGTGTGTTGTGAACTCATTTTCTGGTTTACCTCTGGCTTCTGGTAAGGGTGGTGTAGCTGGCTGTGTTGACAGAGGAGTCGTAAGTTCTCCATCCGGGCTCCCTAATGCCAATTCCAATCCTTCATGAATGATATTTTCCGGGACTTTGTGGATAAGTTTTTGATCATCTATTTGGATGATATTCTGATCTTTTCCAGTGATTGGGATTCTCATGTGGAACATGTTCGGACTGTGTTCCGGATTTTGAGGGAGAATTCCTTGTATGTTAAGGGATGGAAATGCCTTTTTGGTGTACAGAGGATTTCATTTTTGGGATTTATTTTGTCTCTGTCAACTATTGAAATGGACTCGGCCAAGGTACAGGCCATTTATGATTGGGTTCAGCCCACTTCTTTGAAGGCTCTCCAGAAGTTTTTGGGTTTTGCTAATTTTTATCGTAAATTTATAGCTAATTTTTCTGGTATTGCCAAACCACTGACTGATCTGACCAAGAAGGGTGCTGATGTGCTGAATTGGTCTCCAGAGGCTGTTTTGGCATTTCAGGAGCTGACGCGGAGGTTCACTTCTGCTCCGGTTTTACGGCAACCTGATGTCTCACTTCCATTTCAGGTAGAGGTAGATGCTTCGGAGATTGGTGCAGGAGCTGTTTTGTCCCAAAAAGATCCGGTGACTTCTAAAATTAATCTCTGTGCCTTCTTTTCCCGAAAGTTCCCCCATCTGAACGCAACTATGATGTGGGGAATCGGGAATTGTTGGCCATGAAGTGGGCATTTGAGGAGTGGAGACATTGGTTGGAGGGAGCTAGACATCAAGTTGTGGTCCTCACTGACCACAAGAATTTGATTTACCTGGAGTCGGCCAAACGCTTGAATCCTAGACAGGCTAGATGGGTCTTGTTTTTCACGCGTTTTGATTTTGTGGTCTCCTTTCTTCCGGGCACTAAGAATGTTAAGGCAGACGCCCTTTCTAGGAGTTTCTTTGCTGATTCTCCTATTGTGACGAAACCTACTACCATCCTAGGTGAGGGGGCAGTTCTTTCTGCCATCTCGCCCGATTTGAGACGTGCCCTGGAAGAATTTCAGGAGGACAAACCTGAGCGTTGTCCTATGGGAAAATTATATGTTCCTGACCAGTGGAGGAAGAGAGTGATGTCTAAAGTTCATTGCTCCACGTTGGCTGGTCATCCAGGTATTTTTGGTACCAGAGATTTGGTGAGTCGGTCTTTTTGGTGGCCCGCGTTATGTCGTGATGTCAGGAATTTTGTGCAGTCTTGTGGGACTTGTTCCCGGTCTAAACCCTGTTCTCGTGCTCGTGGGTTGTTGATGCCCTTGCCGGTGCCCAAGAGGCCATGGAACCATATCTCAATGGATTTTATTTCTGATCTTCCTGTCTCTCAGAGAATGACTGTTATCTAGGAGATTTGTGATAGATTTTCTAAGATGGTCCATCTTGTACCACTCCCAAAGCTGCCATCTTCCTCAGAGTTGGTGCCCTTGTTTTTACAACAGGTGGTTCGGTTGCATGGGATTCCTGAGAACATTGTGTCGGACAGAGGAGTCCAGTTTGTCTCCAGATTTTGGAAAGCTTTTTGTTCCAAGCTGGGAATTCAGTTATCCTTCTCCTCTGCGTTTCACCCACTGACCAATGGGCAGACTGAGAGAACAAACCAGACTTTGGAGTCCTATTTGAGATGTTTTATATCTGCTGATCAGGATGATTGGGTCTCATTTTTGCCCTTGGCCGAATTCTCCCTAAATAATAGAGCTAGTTCTGCCACATTGATGTCGCCCTTTTTCTGTAACTTTGGGTTTCAGCCTCGATTTTCTTCAGGGCAAGTGGAATCTTCAGCCTGCCCAGGTGTTGACACTGTGGTAGAGAGAATGCAGCAGATTTAGGACCAAGTCGTGGATAAGTTGTCCCTCTCTCAAGAAAAGGCCCAGCGGTTTTCCAACCAGCATAGGACCATTGGTCCCCGGTTTAAAGTGTGTGATATGGTTTGGTTGTTGTCAAAAAATATCTCTATGAAGCTTGCGTCTCCAAAGTTCAAGCCAAGATTTATTGGACCTTATAGGATTTTGGAGATTCTTAACCCGGTTTCTTTTCGATTGGCTCTTCCAGTTATGTTTAAGATCCATAACGTGTTTCATAAGTCTCTGTTGAAGAGGTTTGTTGAGCCAGTGATTCCTATGGCGGCACCTCCTGACCCTGTGTTGGTTGAAGGTAATCTGGAATATGAGGTAGGGAAAATACTGGATTCTCGTCTGGCTAGACGGAGACTCCAGTATTTGGTCAAGTGGAAGGGTTATGGCCAGGAGGACAATTCTTGGGTCTCTGCCTCTGACATTCATGATGATAGATTGGTTTGTGCTTTTCACCGGGCCCATCCTGATCGGCCTGGTGGCGTGGATGAGGGTTCGGTGACCCCTCCTCAAGGGGGGGTACTGTTGTGAACTCATTTTCTGATTTGCCTCTGGCTTCTGGTGAGGGTGGTGGAGCTGGCTGTGTTGACAGAGGAGTCGTGAGTTCACCATCCGGGCTCCCTCTAGTGGTGACAGTAGGTAATGAAGCTGATCTAAATGGTAGAGACCTGCCACCTGAGGAGGAGGACTGTGAATGGACATCAGGAGTCTCTGACTGGATTTAAGACAGCCGACTCCCTAATTTTGTGCTAGTGATTTTTTCCTGCCCTGAGGTTCTGGTTTCCAGTTGTGTTCCTGCCTTCTCAAGCTAAGTGTGCTCTGCTATTTTTTCACATGAGATTTGGTCTGGTTTACTCAGTTTTTGTGGTCAGCCAGCCCCTGCTGGGGCTGTGCTGAATTTCCATTCTTATGTCTCTGTTTATGCCAGTTTGCTTTTTGTCCCTGATCAGATTGGTCTCTTTTTGCTCTGTCTTCAGAATATACCAGAGTGCTGATATAGGGAATTGAAGTCTAGCGACTTCAGGACTTTTGTTATCAGAAAGTGTTGGACAGTTTTTGGCAGGGTTTTGTGCGTGATTGCAGACAGCATCTTTCTTTTGATGTCCTTTCTAGTTAGTGTGGGCCCCATCGTTTGCTCAGCCTATTTTTCTATCTGTGTTTGCGTTTTCATCTTGTCTCACTGACAATACATGTTTGGGGGCTGTCTATTGCTTTGGGGTCTGCTCTGGGGAAGTTTAGATTTCCCCTATTCTTGCTTTAGGCTTAGTTAGTTATCCGGCTGTGACGAGGCATCTAGGATCATCGTAGGTACGCTCCATGGCTATTGCTAGTTGTGTGGATAGGATCCAGGGGTCTGCAATCCGCTTAGTTACCAACCTCTCTGGTTTTCTGTGGCTTAGCTTGTTTTTGTTTTTCCTCCTCGGTGACTCATTCATAACACAAGTGGTTGGGCGAGAAGATGCAAGGAACCTGCTTACTTCTTCTTCTGTGACTGATTCAAAATCAGAGAGTGAGCTAGATGCAGTAGGGAAGGGAGGACAGTTCATGGTATGAGGTAATTGGGAGATAATTTCCTGTCGAATCTGGTCAATTTTTTCTTTGAAGTAATTGGCTAGATCGTCAGCTCGGAGCTCCGTGGTTGGGGTCTGTACTCTTGGGTTGAGTAGAGAATGAAAAGTGTCAAAGAGACGTTTCGGGTTATGGGACAGTGAGGTGATGAGGGTGTTGAAATAGGTTTGTTTGGAGAGGTGAAGGGCAGTGTTGTATGTTCTAAGAACTACTATCAGTACACAAATACAGCATCGTAATCACTATCAGTTCAGGCCTTTATCAACAGAACCACCTGCAGTACATGATTACATTACCAGAACCACCATCAGTACATGAATACAGAACCAAAATAATG